>NC_060148.1:159423404-159725550 GCF_021461385.2 Schistocerca piceifrons
TAAAAAAATTCATACGAATATCCCTCTTTCTGATGATCTACATGCATCCATTTCCGATTGAATGAGCATGAAAGCAATCGAACTACATAGCTGAAAGTATAGTAATAGTCGTTCTGTAGCTATGTGAGACTCTACGAGTGCAGAATGTGAAGGATATAGTGACAACTCGAAGCCTGGAGACATTTCAGTATCTGATACTGATACATCATAGAATGTATCAGCAGACTCGCGTAGTGCTGCAGTTGACAGGAACTCAAAAGTCTGGAAAAGTTATGCATGCTGACTTCATCCCCACTGCAAATTGCAGGGAGGTACAACAAGGATATCTCCTTGTTGTACCTCCCTGCAATTTGCAGTTGGGATGAAGTCAGCATGCATAACTTTTCCAGACTTTTGAGTTCCTGTCAGTAGTGTACACAGGTCCATGGGAGAGCCTTCAATCACTGATGGCCTGCTCCAGTGCACAAATACATATTATTTAATGAGATCACCACTATGGTCGATGGTAATACGCAAATGCTATTTATTTCCGATATATCGGGAGAAAGAGTTGCAGTAAAATGTTGTTGAGTTGTCTTGCACGTTACGTTCGTGTAGTTTTTATAGTTTGTAGTCTTGCTCCGTTGGACATTACAAAAATAAGGAGGAAAGAGAGTGAGAGAGAGAGAGAGAGAGAGAGAGAGAAAGGCGGTGGGAGACACTGTGCTGTCAACATTACACTGTCGTATTTCTAGCGTGATAAACACTGTTGTCCCATACCTTACAGTTACGACTTCTTATCGTGCTTTTACTTTTGTTATTCCTTTTCTTGGTTCATTCTCCTGATGCTTCTCAATTGCAGACATTAGTTATGTGTTTCATACATGGAACAGAAAATACACGTGATTACAAACATGAAATTGTAAGAATTATATACACAATATGAAAGACAACTTCAGGTTGTAAACTATTTTTATATCATAACGAGAAGCAATGGCGGCTACGTTAAAAGAAACTGGAGCTTCTTTCATTAAATGATTGATTAACTTAATTCAGAAGTTTTACAAAAGTTAATGCAATGTCTTCTGAAAGTAGTAAATGACCCACAGCTTTGGCTCGGAGAGGAAATCTTTTGGTAAAATTTCTAACTGACTGTGAATTGAAATATGTGTCCTTGCAGAAATTAGTATTAAACTGAGTATCGGACTTTGTGATATTAAAATAAATGCAGGTCTGTCGTATTTCACAAACAAAAGACTATGGCGCATGAAATATAATAACCAAAAGAACAGCTTCCAAGAAAACACACAAAATTGTGAATCTGTAAAGGGAGGACAGGTTTATAAATGAAATATGATTAAACTTTAACAGTATATTTTAATGAAATAAAAGTCAATTTACACTATTTCACACACTATAATATTGAAAACAAAAGATCCTCTACATGAAATGAGAGATATTCAAACGCACGCACTTGGTTTTCTGATTTCTAGTAACAGTTGCAAATAAGTAAGTAATAATCTAAGAAAGATCTTTAGATTCTTCAAATTCATAGAATTAACTGCGTAATGCGAATCAAACCAACAGAGAGAGACAAACACAATGGCAGAAAGAAAAGAGCAAAGGAGCAGAGCAAAAAACGAAAGAGAATGGCGCCCTTGTTTGAGGACTGTTTATACTACTTACACGCTATGATCTTCGTATGATGATCGATGTATTATCTAGAGGTGTCTGGCATAGTTAGATTGCTTTGGGTAAATTTTCTATAAAAGTTGGGGACGTTATAAAATGCCCCATGAATGTTGAGATGATACTCTTTTGACTGTTGGAGATCAGCATTTAACTAACGTCACTTCATTTGTTGTTTTCATAGTACATGGGCACAAATTCAGTTTTATATGTTACACGGATATCACTTCTTCATTTCAGAAAAAGGGCGATAATTTGAGTACATTTACATTTACACTTTACTGTCGCCCATGTTATTTGACTGAAGCCTGTGTTCTAACTTGTACCCATCTGTAATTACTACTCCACCTATTCAGATGCAGTCCCAAGGAATACAAGGTAAAAAACCAAGGGATGGTTTTACATTCCTCAGTCTACCTTTTTAACTGAAAATCATTTGAAATTAGGATAGTGAAGTACAATAATATGTAACATGTTACAAGACAGTACAAATATTATAGAAATTCATAGGTATTTTGTCATGTCATTTTGAAAACACGTTAGATTCTGAATTCCATAAAACGTTCATGATAATACATGACAAGTAGAATTATTACATAGAACATTCAGTTTTTAAACAGTTCTTTAGTGCAAGAGTCTGTTACACAGCTTTTGCGTTTAAAGGTCACATTATGTGATTTTGTAATAAACGTTCTTTCTCACAAATCAAAATCTTAAATCTTTACAGAATTGAGTATGATTAAGAATTATCACATTTTTACAACATCTAACACAATTGTTTGTAGTTGCAATGATCGACGTTCCAGAACGATGGTTCTTGCTGATAGACGTTAGTTGATGCCATGACCCTCTGGTGCAGACAGGAACATTGGAAGACATGGCAGGATTTGCTGCTGGTTACTGGATACTGGTGGCTAGGTCTTACTCTCTCACAGGACAGGCATCTCGGGTATGGAGTACATGGAATACAATAGATTAAGCATATAATTGTGCGGTTTGGCTGAAAGAGGATGTATTAGTACATATATTGTCTTATGGATCGACATAACGACTGTATATTCTGTTTGTGATGATAGTTTACAGTTCTTTCTTTCCATTTATTTCTTTTGTTTGCGTTTTGTTTCCTGCAGTGAGCTTTTGCTACCTGTACTGTTGTCCATGTTGTCGCTTCTTTTCGATTGCATCATGATTGCTATTTGTTTGCAAAGAGCATTGCAGTTTATATATTGACATATCATGCTATCACTATTTGCACTAAAACAGCATTCATAGCTTGGCAGTAACAAGTCTATGTTTTGAATTGCTGCGTGTACTGAGCGATCATGTAGCTCGTATTTCACATCAACGTTCCAAAGCTTCATATGGAACATTGTTGAGGTATGGTTTGCGTTGCACTCTGTATACACTCGGTTCATAGCAGTGTGAGTTCCCTAGAACAGCTGCTTGTGCTTTACCTAAGAGTTTTTTTATTATTATTTATTCATATGTCAAGTTCTGTAGAACCAAATTGAGGAGCAAATCTTCAAGGATATGGAACGTGTTAGTACATGAAATTACAACATAAAGATAATAAAAAATAAAAATAAAATGTTTATGAATCCGAAAAAAGTCATGCCATAAGTTTCAGTAAACGCAATCAACAATACAACAATAATCAGCTTAATTTTTCAAGGAACTCTTCGACAGAAGAGGAGTGACTCATGAGGAAACTCGTCAGTTTCAATTCGAAAGCACGTGGATTGCTGCTAAGATTTTTAAATTCTTGTGGTAACTTATTGAAAATGGATGCAGCAGCATACAGGATGCTGCACCAGCACGCAATTAACACTTTACTGAAGTTAAGCGTCAACGTTATTACACACTTTGCAGGACTAGTATTTTCACTTTTCCGACAGGCGAGTTCAGTTGCACAGTTTTGTTTATTTGTACATAAAGCCCACTTACTATGGCTCTCTCTGAAAGTCTTTAATAGCACTGACTTTCGCATTCGCTTTGTTACTCCACTGCAGTTACATACAGTCTTTTGTGTCAATTACGCTGACACTAAAGCTATGCATTTCATCTTACGTCCAAATTGGCTTTTTTGTTTTCTGTGTCGAGAATCGTTGGATCGGACATCCCTTTACACTACTTGCTTAACATTTACATTGGAACACGGCTGCACATGAACGTTAATTATATCAGTTTTGGCAATATCTTTGAAAATTCGCGATGCATACTCTTTGGCCATTGTTTTATGTGTTCTGCGGCCTTGATTACATGTATTTGTTTTGTTCGTATTTGGCTACCAGTTTATTTCTGTATTCCAAGGAAAACCCGGTTCAAGGGCCATTTCGAGTTTTGTACCTGTAGCGACGCTGCAGCGCGCTAATTCAAGCTCGCCCGTGTGTGTGTGTGCTGTGCGCGTGTGTCAGTGCAGTGGTGTGCGGTCGCAATTACTTTACGCGACGTTGGTGTAGTTCCGCGCCCAGCCTCTAGAGGCGCTGTGTTTTCTATCTTTTATATACGTTCGGTTTATTGTTATTATTCCTTGTTTTTTTGAGTTAGGATTAGTTCCTTGCCTCCTGACTTGTGTGGACGAGTACTGTTTCCTCTCCTAATTACGGAAGTTTTCCGAGGATTAAGGATACTCTGTATAGGCCGGAAGCAAATTTTATAGCTCCGATCTGTCCATGCATGCCGGGCGTCGCAAGATACGCGCTCGCAATAAAGTTATTGTTACTCAACTGAAGGTCTTCATTTTCCCGAATCACGTTAAGCAAAGGTCGGACAGCCACCAGTTTAGCTGTACCCGACAAGTGGTGACCCCGACGTGATTCAAGCAGAGACCGACGTGATTCAAGCAGAGACCGACGTGATTAAGAAGAAGCAGCCGTGAGCTACGTAAGTAACGAGCACATAATGACCGAACAGCAGGCCGTCTCCAGGATTGCAGTCCGTTTGCCGCCGTTCTGGCCCGACAACCCGGTACTCTGGTTCGCGCAGGCAGAGGCTAGTTTTAGCTGCGCTGGAATAACGGTCGAAGCAACTAAATTTGCGCTGATTGTGAGCCAACTCGACCAACGTTATGCAGCCGAGGTGCAGGACATAATCACAGCACCGCCCGAGGCTGGAGCTTATGCCAGGCTAAAATCAGAGATGATTCGACGGGTGGCCGCGTCACAAGAGGACCGGATACGTCAGGTTCTGACACAGGAAGAAATTGGCGACAGGAAGCCTTCTCAATACCTGCGACATCTACGCAGCAAAGTTGACACCGTTACTGTGCCAGACAGTCTGCTCAGAACACTGTGGAGCAGTAGGTTGCCGCCGCAAATAAAAGCCATAATCGCCTCACAAACGGACATGCCGCTGGATGACGTGGCGCAGCTAGCAGACCGGATTCAGGACGCGATCACACCGGCTCCGGTCAGCGCAGTCGCGGCGTTGGACAACAGTGCAAACAGTACCGCGTCTGTAGCACGAGCCGACCATGATTCTCTCGCTGCCAAGGTTGAGCTTCTGTGCGCCCAGGTCAGTGCGCTGCTGGCACGTGACGACGACAATAATAGAAGAAGCCGATACAGACGGCGGCGTTCGAGAAGCAGATCTTCCGGCGGTACTACCACTCCGCAAGGCGAGGTACCGTTGTGCTGGTACCACCGACGATTCGGCGATCAGGCAAGGAAGTGCACATCGCCATGCTCGCACCCAAACGCCACCGGCGGTCGACAATAGGCGCAACCGACTGCCAGTTATCCTCCAAGCGCCTGTTCGTTACCGATAGGAGCTCCGGCGTTAAGTTTTTAATAGACACGGGGTCGGACCTGAGTATCATACCACGAACAGCCATACATCGTTGCCGGCCGCCAACTGCCTTCCGTCTGACGGCTGCCAACAATTCTTCCATCGCAACATATGGCACACAGAGGATGGAGCTTAATCTCGGCCTACGTCGCGCGTACGGGTGGAATTTTACAGTGGCTGACGTCACGGAGGCGATCGTCGGGGCTGATCTCCTCGCGCACTACCACCTGCTGCCGGACGTCGCGAACGCACGCTTGGTAGACAGCGTCACTGGCTTAGCAGTCACGGGTTTCCGTCGCGACACCGCAACGCACAGTGCCAAGTTGGTCCATGCTACGGAGGGTGAGTACACTGAATTACTGCTTAACTATCCGAACTTGACCAGGCCGCCCGGCGCTCCCAGGTTCATACCACATGACACGGTGCATCACATTCAAACGACGGATGGTCCCCCAGTAGCATGCCGACCTAGGCGTCTCGCTCCGGACCGATTGAAGATAGCGAAGGCAGAATTTGACGCCATGATTCGCGAGGGCATAATGCGGCCATCTAAGAGCCCGTGGTCCTCCGCATTACATCTTGTTCCGAAGAAGGGTGGAGCTTGGCGCCCATGCGGTGACTACCGTGCGCTTAACGCGCGAACAGTGCCGGACAGATATCCCGTTCCGTTACTGAGGAATTATAATCACGCTTTACATGGTGCCACGGTGTTCACAGTTCTGGACTGCGCTAAAGCGTATACACAGATTCCGGTGGCCAATGACGACATTCCAAAGACTGCAATAATAACGCCTTTCCGTTTATTTGAAAGCAAATTTATGACTTTCGGTTTACGCAATGCCGCTCAGACCTGGCAAAGGTTTATAGACTCGGTTCTCCAGGGGCTGCCGTTCTGTTTCGCCTACCTGGACGATGTGTTAGTGTTCTCTGCTGACCACGATCGACACCGACAACATCTGCGAGAGATTTTCGAGCGGTTGGAGCGTTACGGTGTCGTCTTGAACGTGGACAAGTGTGTTTTTGGGCAGTCAGAGGTGACATTTCTTGGCCATAAGATTTCTGCTGAAGGCTCTCTTCCTCTGTCCGAGAAGGTGGACGCTATCTTGCAGCTACCCCGACCAACTACGATCAAAGAATTACGTCGTTTTTTGGGGATGCTCAATTATTATCGATGACACCTTCCTCACGCTGCGGAGCTGCAGGAACCTTTGACGGCGGCATTATCGGGCCCTAAAGTAAATAGCAAGTCTCTGATACAGTGGACAGAGGACATGTGTTCTGCGTTCGAGGCAACAAAGAGGAGCATGGCCGACGCGGCGCTTCTCGCACACCCACGGCTCGACGCGCCATTAGCAATTGTCGTAGATGCGAGCCAGACGGCGATCGGTGCCGCGTTACAACAATGGTCCGACAACGCATGGCAGCCACTGGCGTATTATTCCCACAAGCTTTCGCCTGCACAGAGAAAATGGAGCACATATGACCGTGAGCTCCTGGCAGTATACCAGGCAGTGAAATATTTTCGCCCCCAAGTGGAAGCGCGAACTTTCACGATATATACAGACCACAAGCCACTCACGTTCGCCTTCCGTCGGAATAGTGTCAACTGCTCTCCCCGTCAATTTCATCACCTTGAGTTCGTGGCCCAGTTTACTGCCGACATTAGACATATTTCTGGGATCGACAACATTGTTGCGGATTGCCTTTCACGGATCAGCAGTGTTTCCAGTACCATAGACTTTCCTGCACTGGCACAGGCACAGACAGACGATGAAGAACTCCTTGCCTATGTCAAAGACACGGCTTCCGCATTGCAACTGAAACTCGTTGATGTTCCGGGGGAAGATACACAGCTATACTGCGACGTTTCTCGCGGCCGCCCTCGTCCCTTTCTGACGCCGGCTTTTAGAAGACAAGCCTTTGATATAGTACATGGATTGTGCCATCCCGGGGTACGCCCGACATTCCGCCTAGTATCGCAACGTTTCGTGTGGCCAGGCATGCAAAAAGACTGCCGCGAGTGGGTCCAATCTTGTCTTCAGTGCCAACGCTGCAAGATTAACCGCCATGTACACGCACCGATCGGCGATTTTCCGGATACCACCGCCCGCTTTGCCCACGTTCATTTAGATGTAGTCGGACCACTTCCACCTTCGAACGGGCAAAGATATCTGTTTACAATGATCGACCGTTTTACACGTTGGCCGGAGGCAGTGCCGGTGGATAATATCACAGCAGACACATTAGCTTCCGCTTTTGCAATGACTTGGTTGGCAAGATTTGGATGCCCACTACATATTACCACTGACCGCGGACGGCAATTTGAATCAGACCTGTTCTCACAGCTGGCCAAGTTTTGTGGTTACACCCACCATAAGACCACAAGTTATCACCCAGCAAGCAACGGAATGATCGAACGCTGGCACCGTTGTTTGAAGACCGCGCTGATGTGCCACGAAGAAACCTGGACAACCGCACTACCAGTGGTCTTGTTAGGCTTACGGACGACTTTCAAACCAGACCTGGGGTCGTCAGCGGCAGAACTGGTTTATGGAGAAACACTGCGCCTTCCTGGTGACTTTGTAGACGCTGATGCCACAGAGACAGTGTCTACTGGCCAGCCTGATATCTTGCGACGATTGAGGGACCATGTATCAAAGATTCGCCCTCCGAAAGCCACACGTCATGGCAAGCCGCCCACTTTCGTGCACCAGGACCTGGAACAATGTCGTCACGTCATGCTCCGCACTGAGGGCGTTAAACCGCCTCTACAAGCTCCTTATTCTGGTCCATATGAAGTGCTACGGCGCGGTGCCCACACCATGGATATCCTAGTGAACGGCAAAACTACGAATGTCGCGTTGAATCGGGTTAAACCTGCGTATGTTTTTCCTGACACCCCACTAGCGGCACCTCGTCGCAGGCATTCACCTACCGCTGTTCCAGACACTGACGCCACATCTCCGGCGCCGGCTCTTCAACATCCGCCGCCCAACGCAGCACAACATCCACCTCCTGACGTTGTTCCTCCTCCTCCGACGAGGACGACCCGTTCTGGACGTCGGGTGCACTTTCCGGCGCGGTATCTCGACGCCGACGCTCCGCTTCCGCCCGGGGGGCTGATGTAGCGACGCTGCAGCGCGCTAATTCAAGCTCGCCCGTGTGTGTGTGTGCTGTGCGCGTGTGTCAGTGCAGTGGTGTGCGGTCGCAATTACTTTACGCGACGTTGGTGTAGTTCCGCGCCCAGCCTCTAGAGGCGCTGTGTTTTCTATCTTTTATATACGTTCGGTTTATTGTTATTATTCCTTGTTTTTTTGAGTTAGGATTAGTTCCTTGCCTCCTGACTTGTGTGGACGAGTACTGTTTCCTCTCCTAATTACGGAAGTTTTCCGAGGATTAAGGATACTCTGTATAGGCCGGAAGCAAATTTTATAGCTCCGATCTGTCCATGCATGCCGGGCGTCGCAAAATACGCGCTCGCAATAAAGTTATTGTTACTCAACTGAAGGTCTTCATTTTCCCGAATCACGTTAAGCAAAGGTCGGACAGCCACCAGTTTAGCTGTACCCGACATACCATACTGATAAGAATGCACACATAATAACAACTCTAAAATGGAAAACTAATACCCCAGGACATCAGCAAATGCCAAAATGTTGTGGTTGTTGTGGTCTTCAGTCCTGAGACTGCTTTGATGCAACTCTTCATGCTACTCTATCCCGTGCAAGCTTCTTCGTCTCCCAGTACCTACTGCAACCTACATCCTTCTGAATCTGCTTAGTGTATTCATCTCTTGGTCTCCCTCGACGATTTTTACCCTCCACGCTGCCCTCTAACACTAAATTGATGATCCCTTGATGCCTGAGAACATGTCCTACCAACTGGTCCCTTGTTCAACTTGTGCCACAAACTTCTCTTCTCCCCAATCCTATTCAATACTTCCTCATTAGTTATGTTATCTACCCATCTAATCTTCAGCATTCTTCTGTAGCACCACGTTTCAAAAGCATCTATTTTCTTCTTGTCCAAACTATTTATCGTCCATGTTTCACTTCCATACATGGCTACACTCCATACAAATACTTTCAGAAATGACTTCCTGACACTTAAATCTATACTCGATGTTAACAAATTTCTCTTCTTCAGAAACGCTTTCCTAACCATTGCCAGTCTACATTTTATATCCTCTCTACTTCGACCATCATCAGTTATTTTGCTCCCCAAATAACAAACCTCCTTTAGTACTTTAAGTGTCTTATTTCCTAATCTAATTCCCTCAGCATCACCCGAATTAATTCGACTACATTCCATTATCCTCGTTTTGCTTTTGTTGATGTTCATCTTATATCCTCCTTTCAAGACACTATCCATTCCGTTCAACTGCTCTTCCAAGTCCTTTGCTGTCTCTGACAGAATTACAATGTCATCGGCGAACCTCAAAGTTTTTATTTCTTCTCCATGGATTTTAATACCTACTCCGAATTTTTCTTTTGTTTCTTTCACTGCTTGCTCAATATACAGATTGAATAACATCGGGGAGAGACAACAGCCCTGTCTCACTCCCTTCCCAACCACTGCTTCCCTTTCATATCCCTCTACTCTTATAACTGCCATCTGGTTTCTATACAAATTGTAAATATCTTTTCGCTCCCTGTATTTTACCCCTGCCACCTTTAGAATTTGAAATAGAATATTCCAGTCAACATTGTCAAAAGCTTTCTCTACTGTATTTCTTACCCCCATTCCTGTCGATTGTTCCCTTGTGCTCTTCCTGAAACTCTGTACAACCTTAAGTTTAGTCAGTTTATCCAGGTACCATCTCCTTAAATTCCCACCTTTTTTGCAATTTTTTCAGTTTTAATCTACAGTTCATAACCAATAGATTGTGATCAGAGTCCACATCTGCCCCTGGAAATGTCTTACAATTTAAAACCTGGTTCCTAAATCTCTGTCATACCATTATATAATCTATCTGATACCTTCTAGTATCTCCATGTATACAACCTTCTTTTATAATTCTTGAACCAAGTGTTACCTATGATTAAGTTATGCTCTGTGCAAAATTCTACCAGACGGCTCCCTCTTTCATTTCTCTCCCCCAATCCATATTCACCCACTATGTTTCCATTTCTCCCTTTTCCTACTCTCGAATTCCAGTCACCCATGACTATTAAATTTTCGTCTCCCTTCACTACCGGAATAATTTCTTTCATCTCATCATACATTTCATCAATTTCTTCATCATCTGCAGAGCTAGTTAGCATATAAACTTGTACTACTGTAGTAGGCATGGGCTTCGTGTCTATCTTGGCCACAATAATGCGTTCAGTATGCTGTTGGTAGTAGCTTACCCGCACTCCTATATTTTAGTCATTATTAAACCTACTCCTGCATTACCCCTATTTGATTTTGTATTTATAACCCTGTATTCACCTGACCAAAAGTCTTGTTCCTCCTGCCACCGAACTTCACTAATTCCTACTATATCTAACTTCAACCTATCCATTTTCATTTTTAAGTTTTCTAACCTATCTGCCCGGTTAAGGGATCTGACATTCCACACTCCGATCAGTAGAAAGCCAGTTTTCTTTCTCCTGGTAACAACTTCCTCTTGAGTAGTCCCTGCCCGGATATCCGAATGGGGTACTATTTTACCTCTGGAATATTTTACCCAAGAGGAGGCCATCATCATTTAACCATACAGTAAAGCTGCATGTCCTTGGGAAAAATTACAGCTGTAGTTTCCCCTTGCTTTCAGCCGTTCGCAGTACCAGCACAGCAAGGCCATTTTGGTTAGTGTTGCAAGGTCAGATCAGTCAGTCATCCAGACTGTTGCCCCTGCAACTATTGAAAAGGCTGCTGCCCATTTTCAGGAACCACACGTTTGTCTGGCCTCTCAACAGATACCCCTCTGTTGTGGTTGCACCTATGGTACGGCCATCTGTATCACTGAGGCATGGAAGCCTCCCCACTAACGGCAAGGTCCATGGTTCATGGGGGTAGGTAGTTACATTACTTTGGAACATTTCGTGTAAAATCTGTGGACGTTATAAGACGTTGTATACTCTGCATGGTTGTGAATTTCTTCCTGTACGTTAGTGTGCTATTTTTTCTCATTGTGATAGCTCTCTACCTAATCAGTGTCAGGTGGAGGACTAGACAGACTTCTAACTACTGAAACAGTGCTGTTGGAACTTGTTGAGATTTCGAGATAATTATTAGGGATCTGTAACGTGGCGGGGGACATCTCTTACTCTCGAAATCACATGTGTTCAGATGCTATATATTGAACGCTGGAGGATTCGTGAGAATATGACAGGCTAAGCGATAGTGTAATAGAAGGAGAGTAGAGAGGGGAGCTCTACACCTTTACTTCTAAGTATTGTGGCCAAACATATTATAGTCTCTCACGTATATCTCGTGAAGTGATTTTAGTGCGAAAATCAGGCGGTAATACGAAGGTTTTTATAGAGAGACAACCAGCAGCGGAAGTTTCATCTTTTGTGTTGCCACTAAGTAAGAGACAAGATTTTTCCTTGAATTTTGTGTGTCTATAAATGCATGAACTGACATCTTAATATGTAGACTAAATTTACATCTATATCTCTACGCATACCCTACAAGGCATTGCACGGTGAATGGCTAATGGTACCCTCTGCCGCTACTGGTCATTTTCTTTCTTATTCCACTCGCAAACAGAGCGAGGGGAGAAAAAGACTGTGTATACGCCTCTGTATGACCGCTAATTTCTCGTACCTTCTCTTTGTAGTCCGTACACAAAATGTATGTTGGCGGTAGTAGAATCCTTCTGCAGTCAGCTTCAAACGTTGGTTCTTAAGAGTTTCCTTGAGATGAACATCACATTCCGTTCCCATTTGAGACCTTGAAGCATTTGCCCTCTAATTTGGCAGGAACCAATACGAACACTTCTATAGGACTGAATTCTGAGGGAAACGTAGATCTGCAGACTCGTACACGTTTGGGATGTTCTACATCTACATCTACATCTACATTTATACTCCGCAAGCCACCCAACGGTGTGTGGCGGAGGGCACTTTACGTGCCACTGTCATTACCTCCCTTTCCTGTTCCAGTCGCGTATGGTTCGCGGGAAGAACGACTGTCTGAAAGCCTCCGTGCGCGCTCTAATTTCTTTAATTTTACATTCTTGATCTCCTCGGGAAGTATAAGTAGGGGGAAGCAATATATTCGATACCTCATCCAGAAACGCACCCTCTCGAAACCTGGCGAGCAAGCTACACCGCGATGCAGAGCGCCTCTCTTGCAGAGTCTGCCACTTGAGTTTATTAAACATCTCCGTAACGCTATCACGGTTACCAAATAACCCTGTGACGAAACGCGCCGCTCTTCTTTGGATCTTCTCTATCTCCTCCGTCAAACCAATCTGGCACGGATCCCACACTGATGTTGCGGTCAGTAGACAGATAGTTTACTACTGTTCACTGGGTTAGTGTTTCCGGGATATTTCGAAAAAACGTCTCAGAACGTTTCGATTTGCAGAAGGGATGCAGGGGAGCATACTGTTCAGCATCCTGGTATTTACCCCTGCAACATTCAAGCGACCACTCCTTCTGAGAAAGATAGGACAACTTTTGATGGGTGGAATCACTGACAGCTGCCTAGCATGGTGAGTGATTGTTGTTGGATGGGAGCAGTAGAGCCCTGAGACGTGGGCAGAGGTTCGCGACCTGATAGTGGCATTGGTAGCTGTTCACGTGCGGCCCAGAGGCAGGGTGGAGGGGGGGGGGGGCTGAGGTGACACAGAGGTGGAGTAGAGAGTGAAACATCCTACTCTCTCCAGGTCTCAGCATGATTAGTTCGGAAGCATAATTCTAAGTGACTTACTTCCACAAGTGTGATGAGGCAATTGAGAGTCAGAAAGCGTTAGCGTTGGCTGTCTTCAGCTATTTTACGGCGGTTACCACTTATTTTGGTATCAGTGGAAATGACTATCTCGGCTGTGAGGAGCCTCCAGAGACGTCACAGAAGCGCCTGTAATGGTTCCCCGACTGCAAGAACAAAAAATTACTCACCTTGCAAAGGCACTCTCGTCATCATTTTAATTAATTAGTCCATCAATTTGATATCAAATACTGCCGCCAGACTGCTGAATGCTAGGGGAGAGTACCACAGATGTCATTCGAAAGTTGGAGTTGTAATGAGGGTTTTCTTGTGTTGCAACGAGACCTGTTAACGGAATTTCAATATCCCACCTACACAGGGAGAGATGGTCATCATAATAAAACTAGCTATATTACCGAATTTATTAAGTGATAGTAGTATAAATCTGATATTTACAACTCCTTTGTGCTGCTTTCTTCAAACACTTCATAGGTAAAACATTTCGAAAGTGGGGAGGCATCCTGGGACAGAGGTGGAGCATGCTCTTGTCACTCCGTCATGCACCAACAGTGAACTTAATGTTCTAGTCCTGTGGTGTTGGACATGGTAGATATTAAGCTGATAATAACATATTTTTCTACCTGATTAGAAAATGCTTAGAGGAAATGTAACCTATGCCATAATGTTGTACAGGAATTTTACAACAAATAACAGTACTTTAGCGATGTGAAAACACTTGTATGGTCCAGTTTCTATCTACAATTCACGTGATAAATTCAAGGTGTGTTGACAAAACAATATCCTCGCTTGAGACTGAGTAAAGGATATTTTTTTAAACTAAGTACTCTACATCAGTTAGTCCATGTCACACATGCTTGTCCTGCATTGTGTCACAGCAGTGCTAGGAACGGTCACCAGGGATCAGCGACAGGAAGACGTGGCTTAAGGCTATCCCAAGTGGCCAACTATTCATTTACACGATGTACACGGTAGATAGCGCTCAACTCCACTGAAGGTCACTTGTCAGTTTTCTTTTTCGTCTTGAGATGCTATGTTCAAGTAAGGTAACGAGCATTACAATCATTAAAAATTTGTACGATGTATTTCCCATGTTTCTGTTGGCTAAGATAAGACTTGCGACTTGTAAATAGCTTAAATGTGTTTCCTGCCCCAACGATGTCGCTACAGGAGTCCTTTATATATGGGCAGTGATTTATAGGCTCACTGTCCCATCTTCACACCCTTGTCTGACATGGCGCGACAGCACCGTATCCTTTTCAACAATATCCGCTCCCTTCCCACCAACAAGAACCTCTTCCTGCACACCCTTACCACCCACCACGTGGATGCCTTCCTCCTCAATGAAACCTTCCTCCAACCCCACCACACCGTCCACACTTCGCCCTATCTCCTCCACCGCTCCGATAATCCCCTCCCGATTGCGCGTGGCGGAGTTGCCATTGGTCACCACCGCCAGATCCTCGTTCGGCTCCAACCTCTCCTTCCCGACCCCACCGAACACCTGATCCTTAGTCTCTTCTTCCCCAGCCTTACCGTTACCTGCGCCACCATCTATGTCCGCCCTAACGCCCCTATTCCCTTCGACTTCCTCTCCCACACTGACCTTACCTTCTCCTCCTACGTGATCGCCGCCGTCCTCAACATCCATAGTCGTTCCGCCGCCCAGTTACGTCGGTGGCATCGGTTCCTCTCCTCCCTTCAAGGCGACCTCATCCCCATTCCCCAGCACACCCGTCCCGAATCCAACTCCACTCCCAATGTTATCCTTTCCTCCTCCAACCTCCTTGGCCGCATAACGGTGGATGTCCTGGAGCCTATTGGTAGCGACCATCTCTCTGTCCTTCTCACCATTTCAGACGGTCGTCGCCCACGCCCCAACCCTCGTAATGACCCTCCCCCTAAGTACGTCCATGACTATTCCCGTGCCAACTGGAATGCCTACTGGGATACCCTCTCCACCCAGGTCGATAGCCACCCCTTCACCTACCACCACCCTGAAGATGTAACCCATGCCGCCTCCTTTCTCCAGCAGACCTTGTCTGAGGCCGTGGAGGCCCACGTCCCTACTGTCCCCATCCACCCCCACCATCCTACTTTACCCCCACAGGTCGTGCTCCTCCTCCATGAATCCCACCGTCTCTACCGTGCCTTCCTCCGCATGCGTGACCCGGACACACTCCAGCGACAAATTTGTAATTTGCTCGCGGCTAAGAAACGCCAGGACTGGCGACAGACATGCACCCGTTTAAATGCTACCCTACCTATCAACTCGTCCAAGTTCTGGTCAGCCTTCCGTCGACTTACCGGAACTAAACCCTCCCCCTACTATCCTCTTCTCCATGATGATCATCCCTTCCCTGACTCCCTTAGTAAGGCCAATCACTTCGCCTCTTACCTCTCCGATGTCTTTTCCATCCCCGATGATCCCCAGTTCGATTACTCCCTCTTCCCGGATGTCCGCGATCGAACTGACACCTCTGTCCCTCCCCTCGCTCCTGGTTTCCAGTACTTGGACAACATTGCACACACAGAACTCAATGCCCCCCCTATCACTACACAGGATCTCATTGCTACACTCCGCACAAAACGCAACACCGCTCCTGGTCACGATCGTGTCACCTACCGTCACCTTCGTGAAGCTCCTGTCTCTTTCCTCTCCACTCTGGCCAGGCTCTACAATGTAGTCCTGTCCACCGGTTACTAACCCAACCTGTGGAAAACCTCCCATATCCTGATGTTCCTTAAACCTGGCAAGCCGCCGTCCGCCGGCTCCTCCTACCATCCCATCAGCCTTAACTTGGTCTTCAGCAAGGTTCTGGAATCTGTCCTCACCCGACGCATCCACCAGCATCTCTACCAGCACCGCCTCCTTCCAGTGTGGCTTTCGACCGCCCTCCTCTTCTGACGACCTTCTCCTTCACCTCACTCATCTCCTTTCAGAACAGCTTAATTCCCGTCGCTCCGCAATCTTCCTCTCCCTGGACCTCGAACGTGCTTATGACCGCGTATGGCATTCCAGTCTCCTCTTCAAGCTCCAAACCTTCGCCCTTCCCATTAACTACGTCCGTCTGATCGGTTCCTTTCTCTCCCACCGACCTTCCTACGTCACCATCCATAACACGGATTCCTACACCTTTTTCCCCTCCGCCAGTGTGCCCCAAGGCTCCATCCTCTCCCCCCTTCTGTACCTTTTGTGCACAGCGGACATGCCGCCGCCATCACCCCCCATCCACCTTCTCCAGTTTGCCGATGACACCGCCTTCCTTGCCATTGCCCCCACCCTGCAGCGCTCCCAACACCTTCTTCAATCCCATGTTGACTGGTTCACTGCTTGGTGCAACCAGTGGTTGCTCAAGGTCAATCCCTCCAAAACCCAGGCGATCATTGTAGGCAAAACAACCCCTTCCTTCCGCCTCCTTGATTTCTATCTCACCATCTATGGCCATCCTATCGTCCTCACTCCCACCCTTAAGTACCTTGGCGTCACCCTCGACCATCGCCTCTCCTGGACTCCCCATCTCCGGACAATCCAAGCCAAGGCACGCTCCCGACTCCGTCTCCTCAAGCTCCTTTCCGGCCGTATGTGGGGTCTGTACCCCTCCAGCATCCTCCACACCTATAAATCCCTCATCCGCCCTATCCTTTGTTACGCCCATCCGGCCTGGGTCTCCGCCCCCCCCCCCTACCTTTTATAAATCCCTACAAATCCTTGAGTGCCATGCTCTCTGCCTCGCCTATCACATCCGCCTACCCTCCCCCATGCGGATCCTGTATGATCTCATCCCCTTTCCCCACCTCCTCCTTTTCCTTGAGAGGATACGGATCCTGTACACCTCCCGCAAACTCGATCCTCCCATCCGCTTGTCTCACCCATCCTCTCCCACCCCCGCCCACTGCCACGCCTGTATTCCCACGTCCACCTGGTCTCCATCTCTCCACCCTCCTTACCCTCTCCCAAGGTGGCTTCCTCCAGCTCCCCCTCCCTGATGATGTCCTCCTCCCCTCCGTCTACCCCTCCTATCAACTTTGATCCTGTCCCCCCCACTTCTGGTGTCCTTTCTGTTAGGCACCCTCCCTCCCTTCTCTTCCCTTCCCTTCTCTTTCCTTTTACCCATCCCCTCCCTCCACCCCTCTTCCCCTGGGCTTCCCCTCCCCCTTCCTCCCTCCCCCCATCTCCCCTGCCTATGGCATCCCTGCTCTCCCCTCTCGCTCTCCCACTCCCCTTCCCGCTCCTCCTCTCTTGGCAGGTCCCCAGACTCACACACGCTCAGTGAACATTCGCGTGCCGGAGATCATCGGCATCAATGTCTCGTGTGTGTGCCTTCGTTTGTGTTTAGTGTTTGTTCGCCGTCATGCCACCACTGTTCACATGTACCATCGCCATCATCCGTGTTATGTGCGCCATGTCAACTAGTGCTAGTGATGTTTCTCGTCCAGCGTGAACAGCTCCATGTTTTTTGTTTTTCAGTGTCTACATTTTTTGCCCACCGTTTTTGTCTTCTCTGTGTCACCTCTATGTTTTACTTATTGTAAAACTAAAGGCTGAAGAGCGGCGTACTCCGCTGCTGACAGCCCGCCTTGTGTAAGATGATCAAAATCACAATAAAGGAAAAAAAAATAGGCTCACTGGGCCATGCACTCCACCTCGCCTTCCGCATCCGCTTTCTGTCCCCCATGCACATCCTCTATGACCTTCTCCTTTTCCTTGAACACATCCGCACACTATAAGTTGTCCACCTCATTGATCCCCCTCCCCCCTGGAGTCTCCTTTCCTCTCCATCCCCAACCCGTTGCCACGCCTTTTACCGTTGTGTGCCACCCTCTCTCCATCTCCACACCCTCCACCTCCTTTCCCAACGCAACTTCCACCATCTACCCCTCCCGGATTATGAGCTTCGCCCTATCTACCCTTCCTACCAACTCTATCCCCATCTTCCTCCCTCCTCCTCAGGGCTCCCTCTCTTCCTCCTGAGCGGCTTCCCCCTCCTACTCCCCCTCTCTCTCTTGTACTCCCTTTCAGTGTCTCTGCACTCCCTCCTGCCTTGTCTTCCCTCTTCATCTCCTGCGCCACCAGCCTCCTGCCTCTTAGTGTACCCGTTGACGCCCCTACTCTCTTCATCCTGCCGCCTCCCCTGCTGCCCCTTGCTCTCCCCTCCTTCTCCATCCTCTCCAAGCTCTCCCTCGGCAGGTCCCACCTGGCAGTTTTATTCTTCATCATGTGTGCTCCACGTGGGTTTTAAGTGTGTTGTTCTGGAGTGTTTTTAATACTGTGACCGACTTTTAACCTGTGCATATGCATTCAGTGTCTTCTTTGTGTTTTAAGAATCACAAACTGTGTTTTTAACTTTATGGTGACTTTTTTAATTGTCGCCCCATGAATGTCTCCATGTCAGTATATTTTTGCATCCATTTTCTCCCCTTACTCTGTTTTATGTTCTCCTTTTTTATCGCCTTATACATATATATGTAGGATTTTCTTCTTGTTTTAGTTGTCATGTCACCCAGCTGAAGAGCGGCGGATTGTGCTGCTGACAGCCCTTTCTTGCCCATATGGGCAGGGGAATGAAATCACAATAATGAAAAAATATATAGGCTACTTGGAACAGTGGGTCGCTGTTCTAATACCATATTGCTGTTCTAATATTATTACTCATCCTCATGTTCCTCCCAGCAGCTATTCGCTTGTAGATCGGTAGCAGACTATTGTGATAGGTTGCTATCCTATCATTGTTACCCACCCTTCCCATGTAGGGCTATTGGCTAGAATGGCTGGAGCAACTCTAGTGCTTGGTTAACAGTGAACATAGCTTCTCTACATCCTGCAGTTATTCACTAAACAGGATAGAGCTACTGTCTACAGCAAGATCAGTGGCATCCCATCCTCAACTCACATGCTTCACAGCCAGAAGAAAAAAATTCGGATTTCCTTGACAATTTTTGAATTTCCCACCAATAGGAATAGGGACATTAGGCTGCACCAGTGATCTGGATCAGCCATCCTGGATTGTGAATTCTTAATTAGAGTGTGTTAGTATTCCAAAATGATATGCAAATTCAGTTTGTATAAAGAATACATTATTATTAATTATTATTATCTCCTCTGTAATACATTGTAATTAACTTTTGTATTTACCGCCAAAATCCGAATTTACCTCGAAATTTTAAATTTCGCACCAAAATTAGAATTTTCGCCATTTTTTCTATTTACAGGGAGGGAAGGGGCAGGGATTTCCCAGAAGGTTGTTGGGGGAAGGGGACACACACACACTACCTGTGAAAAGCCCATGATGTCATCAGGGGATGGGGGTACTTAGTTGATTAATTTAATTAATTTGCGTAATTCATTTCATATCAATTGGCATCAAAAGTGTCCTCGTACTACCTCTTCTGCCGGCCGCGGTGGCCGAGCGGTTCTTGGCGCTACAGTCTGGAACCGCGCAACTCCTATGGCTGCAGGTCCGAATCCTGTATCGGGCATGGATGTGTGTGATGTCCTTAAGTTAGTTAGGTTTAAGTAGTTCTACGTTCTAGGGGATTGATGACCTCAGAAGTTAAGTCCCATAGTGCTCAGAGCCATTTTTGAACTACCACTTCTAACGCTTTTGACGACAAGAAGCCATGTGAAGTTGGATTGAATTCAAAAATCACACCTCACTCACATCAGTTGACTTACTTGATATGCACAGCCAATCTCCTTCTCTGGATAGCCGGCTACATCGATCTCCGAAAGCTTCTTGTTCTCCTAAGAATAATGCTGGTTATAGGAATTTATCAGACTCAGTTCTACTCTTGAAATAATTGGGTACTGGCAGAATACTTTTGATTCAGTCATGGTATATTTCACTTTCCCCAAAGAACAAATTCACTATTTTTTAGCATCAGTATTTAAACATACAAGTCAACTGACTTGTCTAGCGTCAGATCTGATTATAATACGTTTACAATATATTTGGCTTAATAAACACCAACACTTATGAACATGTCTTGATTAGCTCAAGTCCAATACACAAAGTTACTTGAAAGTCTAAATTCAATTGTTCACTTTTCTTTTAAAATAATCATAGTCACTAAAACAGCAAAGAGTAATACATAATTACTCCTTGTTCTTTCATCATGGCTTTCTTGACGCTAATGGCAAACACTTGTCGGTGCCGTTCGACGGCCGCGTCAACAGTCTTCTTACGCTAAACTTCAAACCTGCACACACAGACAGTTGGTGCCCAGTAAATAGGGTTCCTTTCTCTCACTCACATCTAAAATATCGGGTGTTCGAGACGGTGGAAGGCCGAGTGTTTCTAGAATTTATACAGAAATTTTCGAAGCACTACATATCCCTCCCCTCAGCTCGTACACGCGATATTTTATACATAATCATCATGTACTTTAATACCCCAAATAATGCTAATTGACATTTTAGCCAGTATACATTATATTCTTTTAATAATTGTGAATAGCCTTTTACTTAATACTTAGCTTTTCTTTTTTTTCATTCTACACTCCTGGAAATGGAAAAAAGAACACATTGACACCGGTGTGTCAGACCCACGATACTTGCTCCGGACACTGCGAGAGGGCTGTACAAGCAATGATCACACACACGGCACAGCGGACACACCAGGAACCGCGGTGTTGGCCGTCGAATGGCGCTAGCTGCGCAGCATTTGTGCACCGCCGCCGTCAGTGTCAGCCAGTTTGCCGTGGCATACGGAGCTCCATCGCAGTCTTTAACACTGGTAGCATGCCGCGACAGCGTGGACGTGAACCGTATGTGCAGTTGACGGACTTTGAGCGAGGGCGTATAGTGGGCATGCGGGAGGCCTGGTGGACGTACCGCCGAATTGCTCAACACGTGGGGCGTGAGGTCTCCACAGTACATCGATGTTGTCGCCAGTGGTCGGCGGAAGGTGCACGTGCCCGTCGACCTGGGACCGGGCCGCAGCGACTCACGGATGCACGCCAAGACCGTAGGATCCTACGCAGTGCCGTAGGGGACCGCACCGCCACTTCCCAGCAAATTAGGGACACTGTTGCTCCTGGGGTATCGGCGAGGACCATTCGCAACCGTCTCCATGAAGCTGGGCTACGGTCCCGCACACCGTTAGGCCGTCTTCCGCTCACGCCCCAACATCGTGCAGCCCGCCTCCAGTGGTGTCGCGACAGGCGTGAATGGAGGGACGAATGGAGACGTGTCGTCTTCAGCGATGAGAGTCGCTTCTGCCTTGGTGCCAATGATGGTCGTATGCGTGTTTGGCGCCGTGCAGGTGAGCGCCACAATCAGGACTGCATACGACCGAGGCACACAGGGCCAACACCCGGCATCATGGTGTGGGGAGCGATCTCCTACACTGGCCGTACACCACTGGTGATCGTCGAGGGGACACTGAATAGTGCACGGTACATCCAAACCGTTATCGAACCCATCGTTCTACCATTCCTAGACCGGCAAGGGAACTTGCTGTTCCAACAGGACAATGCACGTCCGCATGTATCCCGTGCCACCCAACGTGCTCTAGAAGGTGTAAGTCAACTACCCTGGCCAGCAAGATCTCCGGATGTGTCCCCCATTGAGCATGTTTGGGACTGGATGAAGCGTCGTCTCACGCGGTCTGCACGTCCAGCACGAACGCTGGTCCAGCTGAGGCGCCAGGTGGAAATGGCATGGCAAGCCGTTCCACAGGACTACATCCAGCATCTCTACGATCGTCTCCATGGGAGAATAGCAGCCTGCATTGCTGCGAAAGGTGGATATACACTGTACTAGTGCCGACATTGTGCATGCTCTGTTGCCTGTGTCTATGTGCCTGTGGTTCTGTCAGTGTGATCATGTGATGTATCTGACCCCAGGAGTGTGTCAATAAAGTTTCCCCTTCCTGGGACAATGAATTCACGGTGTTCTTATTTCAATTTCCAGGAGTGTACTTTGATAATAACAACTTGAGCATTTCGCCTAATGTTAGAGGCATTTCTTTTATATCTAGGAATCGTGCGGCAAAAATTTCTGATTTCTAATCGTAAAATCCAGGTGTCATGGACACTTGAGTATTTCATCCTCTATTCTAATTCTTTGTACTATTTTTTCCTTAAGCGCGTACTAGTTTCATTATTTATAGTAGTTTGTAGTCTGGAGGAACTCTGGGAAAATGACAGTGTTCTTTCCAACACTTGTAAACTCATGTTAAACATAATAATACGAGAGGTGCGTAGAATTACAACTTACCATAATAATTCCTACTAAATGTTGTGACTTCTGTCACGATACTGTCCTGTTGCCCTAGCATCAGTACCTATACCTTACACGTGGGCTGGCCCTATGAGTGCACTTCCTGCTTCCGTTGTTGTAGGTATGCCCCTTTTTAAAACATCCCTATTCTTCAGGCCACAGGTCGTCCTGTCTCTATGTAGGTATGACTGCCCTATATCTTAGCAAATACCGCGTATGTCTCCCTTATCCTTTATGAGCAGGCCTCATGATTCCTTGCCCTACTATACATTTTTATGTACACTACAATTAAATATTCTCGGGAAAACAATATAAGTCTTTTATGCACTTTGCATATCCTTCTTGATACTAAATCCAATCCCCTAGAGTCCTCCACCACTTTTCAACTCCTACACTCTTAATAGACACTTTGTTTACCTATACTCCAAGTCTTAGTAGATACTATGTCTACCTATATTGTTCAAGTACTACGATCCTATTTTTCATCAATTAATCAGAGTATTTGCTACACTGACTTTTGCTAAACAAGCAGCACAACTGACTCAAATTTGGCTAGTATTCTCCTTCATTACTCGCGCCTCTTTCTTATGCATATATATATATATATATATATATATATATATATATATATATATATATATATATATATATCAGCTCTCCATGCTACACTATCCTGTGCAAGTTTCTTCATCTCCCAGTACCTACTGCAACTTACATCCTTCTGAATATGCTTAGTGCTTGGGCTCCAACGATATTTTCCCTCCACAATGCCCTGCAATGCTAAATTGGTGAATCCTTGACGTCTCAGAACATGTCCTGACAACCGATCCCTTCTTCCAGTCAAGTTGTGCCACAAATTTCTCTTCTCCCCAAATCTATTCAGTCCCTCCTTATTAGGTATGTGATGTATCCACCGAATCTTCAGCATTCTTCTGTAGCACCACATTTAGAAAGATTCTCTTCTCTTCTTGTCCAAACTATCAATCATGCATCTTTCACTTCCGTACATGCCTACACTTAAATCTATATTCGATGTTAACAAATTTCGCGTCTTCAGAAATTCTTTCCTTGCCATTGCCATTCTACATTTTATATCATTTCTACTTCGACCATCATCAGTTATTTTGCTCCCCAAATACCAGAACTCATCTTCTACTCTAAGTGTCTCATTTCCTAATCTAATTCCCTGAGAATCACCCGAATTAATTCGACTATATTCCATTATCCTCGTTTTGCTTTTGTTGATGTTCATCTTATATCCCCCTTTCAAGACACTGTCCACTCCGTTCAAATGATCTTCCAGATCCTATGCTGTCTCTGACAGAATTACAATGTCATTGGCAAACCTCAAAGTTTTTATTTCTTCTTCGTGGATTTTAATTCCTAATCCCAATTTTTCTTTTTTTTTCCTTTGCTGCTTGCTCAATGTATAGATTGAATATCAGGGATGGGCTACAACCATGTCTCACTCCCTTCTCAATGACTGCTTCCCTTTCATGCCCCTCGACTCATAACTGCCATCTGGTTTCTGTACAAATTGTAAATAGCCTTTCACTCTCTGTATTTTACCCCTCCCACCTTCATAATTTGGAAAATAGTATTCCAGTCAACATTGTGAATAGCTTTCTGTAAGTCTACAAATGCTAGAAACGTAGGTTTCCCTTTCCTTAATCTGCTTTCTAAGATAAGTTTTAGGGTCAGTATTGACTGATGTGTTCCAACAATTATACAAAATCCAGACTGATCTTCCCCAAGATCGGCTTCTGCCAGTATTTCCATTCGTCTGTAAAGAATTCGTGTAAGTATTTTGCAGCCATGACTTACTACACTGATAGTTTGGTAATTTTCACATCACCTACTTTTTTAGAATTGGGATTAACATATTCTTCTTGTATTCTGAGGGTATTTCACGTGTCTCATACATCTTGCTCACCAGATGGTAGAGTTTTGTCAGGGCTGGCTGTCCCAAGGCTATCAGTAGTTACAATGGAATGTTGTCTACTTCCAGGGCCTTGTTTCGACTTAGGTCTTTCAGTGCTCTGTCAAACTCTTCACGCAGTATCGTATCTCACATTTCATCATTTACGTCCTCTTCCATTTCCATAATATTTTCCTCAACTAGGCCTACATCGTCCTTTTATAGACCCTCTATATACTCTTTCCACCTTTCTGCTTTCCCTTCTTTGCTTTGAACTGGGTTTCCATTTGAGCTCTTGATATTGATACAAGTGGTTCGCTTTTCTCCAAAGGTCTCTTTAATTTTCCTGTAGGCAGTATCCATCCGACCTCTAGTGATATATACCTCTACATCCTTACATTTGTCCTCTAACCATCCCTGCTTAGCCATTTTGCATTTCCTGTCGATCTCATTTTTGAGACGTTTGTATTCCTTTTTGCCTGCTTCATTTACTGCAATTTTATACTTTCTCCTTCTGTCAATTAAGTTCAATATTTCTTCTGTTACCCAAAGAGTTCTAGCAGCCCTCATATTTGTACCTACTTGACCCTCTGCTGCCTTCACTATTTCATCTCTCAAAGCTACCCATTCTTCTTCTATTGTGTTTCTTTCCCCCGTTCTCATCAATGTTTCCCTAATGTTCTCTCTGGAACTCTCTACAACCTCTGGTTCTTTCAATTCATAAAGATCCCACCTCCTTAAATTCCCACGTTTCTGCAATTTCTTCAGTTTCAATCTACAGTTCCTTACCAAAGATTGTTGTCAGAGTTCACATCTGCCCCTGGAAATGTCCTACAACTTAAAACCTGGTTCCTAAATCTCTGACTTATCATTATGTAATATATCTGAAACTTTCTGGTGTCTCCAGGCCTCTTTCATGTATACAATCTTCTTTCATGATTCTTGAACCAAGTGTTAGTTATGATTAAGTTATGCTCTGGGCAAAATTCTACCAGATGACTTCCTCTTTCATTCCTTACCCCCATTCCCATATTCACCTACTACTTTTCCTTCTCTTCTTTTTCCTGCAATCGAATTCCAGTCACCCATGACTTTTAAATTTTCGTCTCCCTTCACTATCTGCATAATTTCTTTTATTTTCTAACCTACCTGCCCAATTAAGGGATCTGACGTTCCACGCTCCAATATGTAGACCACCAGTTTTCTTGCTCCTGATAACGACGTCCTTCTGAGGTGAGAAATGTTGGAACAAATGTTGAATTAAGAGGAAAGATCTGTGGAGTGAAGTTTTGGTTGGACTGCAGTACCAAATGTTTCACTGAAAATAGACTTTGTACTTTCCTTTTGTGTTATTCCACTATGTGTTTATGTGTACCCTTGTGTATCTACACTTTTCTTGTCTCTGTGTTGCTACCTGATAAGATAATTTTCTTATAACTTTTTTCTTCTGATACTAAGGTGTATTTACTATGATGAGGAATACTGTTATCCTCAAATCTAATTTGCATTCGTAACACATTCTTGACTTTGGAAAGATGTTCAGACATCATTTATTCTGTTCTGTTTTCTTTTAATGCTCATATGCCAAGCTAATGTTTTAATGGATATTCTCATTTTTTTTAACATTTTGTTTAACATTGCAAAAACTCTACATTTAACTTACAAAGACTTAAAGTGAATTTCTGTCATCACATTCAGTAATAATTTCCTTTACTTTTAAAGGAAAGAAAAAGATTTCGTGCCCTTCGATGCAAACGAGAGGCAGTAATCTGTGCAACAGAGCAGAATTGTACAACTGTTTTGTTCCCATCTTTTGCTGTGTACAAACAGTAAGTAGCCGTCTGCCAGTGGAGTTTCTATGAAAGAGCCTAACAGTTACAAGACAGCTTTGTTCAGATAAGAAATAGCTTTTTAGAGCAGCATTTCTCCGCAGTATCCTCTCAATTGCTGGTGAAAATGACACCCTTCTTGTTTTACCGTGAGAAAGAACTGTCTTGTATCTTACATAATTCCATTAGTTTCTGAACTCTGCCGGCCGGAGTGGCCGAGCGGTTCTTGGCGCTTCAGTCTGGAACCGCGGGACCGCTACGGTCCCAGGTTCGCATCCTGCTTCGGGCATGGATGTGTGTGATGTCCTTAGGTTAGTTAGGTTTAGGTAGTTCTAAGTTCTAGGGGACTGATGACCTCAGAAGTTAAGTCCGATAGTGCTCAGAGCCATTTGAACCAATTTTTTTTCTGATCTCTGGCACCGTAGATTGAGAAATGTAAAAATACGCTGCCAAGAAAAAACAGAATCGCAGCAGTAAGAACAAGTCGCGCGACATAATTCAAAGCTGGTAGGCGTGTTCCAACATCTCAAGGATTATGCCCGTTCAAATTTCACGCCAGTCTCATAAGAGTAGAGCCAGTAGCGCCACCATGAGGACGCAAATTAGTTTTCTCTGTTTGCTCTAACAGTCGTGAGCGTTAATTACCTTTGAGACTGGACGTGGTGAGTTGATGTTAGTCAAGAATGCCTGTAAGTTGATAAACACCCCGTTTTGCATGACTGCTGGTAGCAGTGGTCACGGGAATGAACGGCCGCAAGAAAACCACGCTCTGGACTGCCACGTGGCACTACCGAGAGGAGAGACCATAGTGTTCGGTGTATGGGTTTGGCGCACCGTACTGCATCACCAGCAATCTGAGCAGCAGTGGGGAATACAGCGACAGAGCGAACTGTTATGAAGCGGTTACATCAAGGACAGCTCCGAGCCAGACGCCATGTAGCCTGCACTCCACTGACCCCAAACCACCGCCATCTGCTACTTCGATGGTGTCAAGTGAGAGCTCAGTGCAAGGCAGTGCTTTGATCTGTTGTGTTTTCTGATGAAGGGTGGTTCTGCCTCAGTGTCAGTGATCGCAGTTTTTTGCTTACAAGGAGGCCAGTTGAAGTCCTGCAACCAATGTGTCAGTGTGCTGGACACATTAGACCTACAGCCAGAGTTATGGTCTGGGGTGCGATGTTGTATGATGGCAGGAGCACCCTTGTGGCCATCCCACTCACCGTGATTGCTACTCTGTACGTCAGTCTGGTGATTCAACCTGTTGTGCTGCCAATCATGAACAGTATTCCAGGGAGTGTTTTCCAAGAGGATATCACTCACCGGCATACCGCTGTAACCCAACATGTACTACAGAGTCTCGACACATCGAGCAGAGCAGCAGCACCAGTTACGAAAACTGACAACGGCCGTGAGAACGGTCTGTTGTCCACATGCACCTCTATATCTGCATCTGGTGACGCCTAAGGACTGTGGATGATACGGCGGCCGGTCGGCACCGTTTGGCCTTCAAGTCCTGTTCGAATAGTGTTTTTGTTGTTTTTTATATGGTCCTATTAACAATATAAAGTGAATAATCGAATAGACAAATAGGGAATAATACAATTATAAAAGCAAATTACTCACTAACATGGTGTACATATTGCTTCCATGTTGTTTTTTTTTTACCATTGAGGAGAAAAGGAAATTCAATTTTGTAATAAAATTTCAAGTTGCACTTATAGTTATCTTTTGGTATCCTGATTGCTATAAGGATATACTGTGTATCTCATAATACACTAGTCGGTCTGCATTCCTAAATATGTAAGTCCAGTGAAAACGTTACTGTGGAGATTATCTTGTTTACTGCAGTTTGCAAAAAAGGTACAGAAAACAGAAAGTAAAAAGGCAATATGTTGTAAACTATTAGGAGAGCTCAGAAAAGACTCGATAGGAAGGAAACAGATCGTAGTGTAATACATTTACAAAATAGTTGCCAAAAGTGCAATAAATTTCACGGTTGAGAGTTGCCAGAGCCAGGATTCAAAATAAATACGAGGGTTGTTCAATAGGTAAGGCAACTATTTGTTTTTGGAAAGCAGGTTGATTTGATTGAGGACTGCAATACACTATATTATAGCCCCACTCTTATGGCTACAAAACCCTATTTTTCAACTTAATCTGCCGTCAATACGACGGCCACCTGACTGGGAGGTCCTGTATGGCCGGCTGGTACCACTCTACTGGTCGACATCGCAGGAAACGTCTCGCTGCACCAACAACCTCCCCACCATCCAAGTGCTGCTTCCAGCCTAGTGCAGACTTGGGTGAGGCATTGTGTTGTCACGAATAAGAAGAAGTTCATTTGCATTTCTGTGACGACAAACCCGATGAAGTCGTTTCTTCATTTTCCTGAGGATAGCACAGTACACTTCAGAATCGATCGTAGCACCGTGAGGGAGGATATCAAACAGAATAATCCCTTCGGAGTCCCAGAAGACCGTCACTCTGACTTTATCGGCTGAGAGTGCGGCTTTGAACGTTTTCTTTGGAGGAGAGGTGGTATGGTGCCATTGCCGTTTTGTTTCTGGTTCGAAGAACCCATGTCTCATCGCCTGTGACGATGTTCGACAAAAATTGTAATGTGCAAGCAATTCCGCAGATATTGTCCTTCGTTGTTTTTTACGGTCTTCTGATAATCGGCGAGGAACCTAGCAAGCACACGCCTTTGAGTTCGCCAACGGGTGTACGGAAGTGTCAGCACTACTGACAGAGACATCTAATTGAGCAACGAAGTGTTTGACTGTGAGCCGTCGATCATCTCTAATGAGAGTTTCCGCACGTTCCGAAGTTGCAGGAGTCACACTGCGTGCGGCCGGTCGACACGCGGCAGATCGGACAGCTTCGCGCGACCTTGTTGCAATGATGACAGACGCCTCGCCCAACGACTCACCGTGCTTTTTTTCCACTGAGGGGTCTCTGTAGACAGTGCGAGCGCCTATGAATGGTACTCTGATTTTCCGCCAAAAGAAAATGACAGTTCTCCGTTAGGAATGCATCTCCATTACACTCGCCATTTTGAAGGGTACTTATATGGCAGCTAGCTGTCGGAACTGCATGAAACTATAGGGGCTGAAACGAGAATATTCCATGATGTCCCACAACAAATTCTGTATTTTCTCAACCGACACTGGCCGGGGCAAAATGTGTAGCATTACTTATTGAACGCTCCTCTTAGAAGCTATAAATAAATAATATAATTTTATCGCGTACTAAAAAAGGGTAGTTTTGAAAAAAATTCGAAAGCTGAATGGATGGTCGGGAAATGGGCCCAAGAACGGTGCCTCCATCCGCCCCCCCCCCTCCCTCCAGTAAAAACTGGTGGTACAGAGACCCTACATGTAGCAGGGCACGGGCTGCTGCCGTCCAAATGGCACACGGCCGCCGTGGATCCGCCGTCGCCCGACACAGCAGCTGTGACGTGCGTGGGGCAGTGGCTGGGAGGCTCAGCAAATGTTGGCGCCTTCTCGTGCTTCGTGCACAGCACGGCACGACAGTCTTCGAGGCAACCACAGCATGTACCTCAGTCACTCCGTTCTAAGATTTTTCCTCCTTCTTCTTGTTTCTAAAGCTGCGGGAACAGACACTGAGCGGTTAATTTAGTGGAAGAACTGTCAGTTTTTGCGGGACGAAATGCTATAAAAGTACATGGACAGCAGTAATACAAAGAATACGTGCAAAGATGTATTCAAAAAACTGAGTGGATTATCCCGAATCAAGTAATAACTATATTTCCTGAAAATACATTTTAGAAGTGTGCTAGTTTACAGGACTAGCTGGACTCAAAAAATAATTTATCATTATGTCCGTCACATTTTAGCTGAAATACCACCACACACCTGTGTACATGCCTCCACTAGTTAAAATCAAATTATTGATAACTGCCGAACCCGGTAACGCTTCGCAATTACTAAATATGTATGAGAGTAGGATATACGTCCTAATCTCCTTTTCCTCCCCTCTCTCTATCGCTCTCCTCCTCCCATCCCTTTGTCCATCTTCTCCTTCTCCCCCAATCTCCTCCCATCACCATCCCCCCGTCCCTGTACATCTTTTATCTGGCATTCTCTCTATCCATGTCTTCCTTCCTCATTTGTCTGTCCATATTCTCCTTGTCCTTCTCATACCCATTTCCTCCCTCCTTCTGTGTCCAAATCCTCCTTGTCCTTCGCATATCGATTTCCTCCCCCCTTCTTCATCCGTCCCCTCTTCCCTCCTCTCTCTGACCATATTGTTATTGCATACGGAAGATTGATTAGGAATAGAAGCCCAAACGAACGTGTGAATTGGTTGGAATCGTTAGTACACGGAGTACAAGAGAGACCTTTCTAACTGCTGGATCTGGATGACAGTATTTCGTACGGTTTTAATCAATGAACAAGTATGATCATAAATTAGCCATAAACCCAACTTTCCTGCCTTCTATTAATAATGACCGCGAGAAGGAAAACAAAACTGCACATTTTCAAAGCACAGCTTAGCCTATTCTTTCTCGCAGCTGGCTTAATAGGAAGAGCTTATACAATGAGCAGCCAAAGAAATTCGTACACCTGCCTAATATCATATCTGACGCAGATGTGTTGCAATACGAAGTGGCACAGACTCGACCAATGCCTGAAGTAATAATGGTGGGAACTGACTCCATGAACCCTGCAGGGCTGTCCATAAATCCATAAGTGTACGCTCGGGTGGAGATCTCTTCTCAACAAGGCATATACGCAGAAGAGTGTTCCCAAAGCCACCCTGTAGCAATTCTGGAGGTGTGGACTGTTGCACTGCCCTGCTGGAATTCCCCAAGTCCGTGGGAATTCACAATGGATATGAATGGATGCAAGTGTTCAGACAGGATTTTTACGGACGTGTCACATGTCAGACGTATCAGGAGTTCCATATTAATCCAACTGCACACGCCCCACACCATTACAGAGCCTCCACCAGCTTAAACATTCTCCTCCGGACATGCGGGGTCCATGGACCCATGAGGTTATCACCATACTCATACTCGTCCATCCGCGCGATACTGTTTGAAACGAGACTCGTACGACAAGGCAATATTTTTCCAGTGATCAACAGACCAATGTCGGTATTGACGGACATACGCGAGCCGTAAAGCTTTGTGTCGTGCTGTCCTCAAGGGTACAAGACTGGGCCTTTGGCTCCGAAAGCCCATATCGATAATGTTTCGTTGAATGGTTCGCACGCTGGCACTTACTGATGGTCCAGCACTGAAATCTCCAGCAATTTGTGGAAGGGTTGAACGATTCTCTTCAGTCATCATTGGTCCCGTCCTTGCAGGATCTTTTTCCGGCCGCAGCGACGTCGGAGGTTTGACGTCTTAGTGGATTCCTGATAATTCACAGTACACTCGTGAAAAGATCGTACGGGAAAATACTCACTTCAACGCTACCTCGGAGATACTGAGTCCCATCACTCGTGCGCCAACTGTAACACCACGTTCAAACTTACTTAAATCTTGGTAACCTGCCATGGCAACAGCAGTAACCGACTTAACAACTGTGCCAGATACCTGTTGTCTTATATAGGCGTTGCCGACCGCAGCACCGTATTCTGCACACTGGTATAGACATGCGTATTCAAGGACAGAGATCGGTAATCAGGCAGAATACGGTGCTGCGGCGGCAACGCCTATATAAGAAAACAGGTGTCTGGCGCAGTTGTTAGATTGTTAGATCGGTTACTGCTGCTACAATGGCAGGTTGTAAGTATTAAAGTGAGTTTGAACGTGGTATTACAGTCGGCGCACAAGCGACGGGACTCACCATCTCCGAGGTAGCGTTGAAGTGGGTATTTTTTGTTGTGGTTGGCAGGAGAGCCAACACCGTGTCACTAGAGGAAGCCGAAAGGCACGCGTTTTAGCTCACGCAGGCTGGCGTGAGGTCTGTAACAGGACAACGAAATTAGAATTTAGAAAAAATGGACGTAGCTGATGGAATACTTAACTTTAATCCATTAATGGTGAACGTCGCTCTTGACGTTACATGATTCATCGTATCAATAGTAACTGGTAATGGCGCCTTGCTAGGTCGTAGCAAATGACGTAGCTGAAGGCTATGCTAACTATCGTCTCGGCAAATGAGAGCGTATTTTGTCAGTGAACCATCGCTAGCAAAGTCGGTTGTACAACTGGAGCGAGTGCTAGGAAGTCTCTCTAGACCTGCCGTGCGGCGGCGCTCGGTCTGCAATCACTGATAGTGGCGACACGCGGGTCCGACGTATACTAACGGACCGCGGCCGATTTAAAGGCTACCACCTAGCAAGTGTGGTGTCTGGCTGTGACACCACATTTTCCCGTACGATCATTTCACGAGTGCATCGCGAATATCAGGAATCCGGTGAAACGTCAAACCTCCGACATCACTACGGCCGGAAAAAGATCCTGCAAGAACGGGACTAATCATGACTGAAGAGAATCGTTCAACGTGATAGAAGTGCGACCCTTCCTCAAATTGCTGCAGATTTCAATGCTCGGCTATCAACAAGTGTCAGCGTGCGAACCATTCAACGAAACATCATCAATATGGGCTTTCAGGGCCGAAGGCCCAGTCTTGTACAATTGCCTGAATCCATGGGCCGTGCATGTCAGCAGGGTACTGTTCAAGCTGATGGAGGCTCTGTAATGGTGTGGGGCGTGTGCAGTTGGAGTGATATGGGCTCCTGATACGTATAGACACGACTCGGACAGGTCACATGTATGTGAGGAAGTGTTATACGCCCTCTATTGTTCCTCATCTATATTAACGAATAGGACACAATCTGAGTAGCCCTGTTAGATTGATTGCAGATGATGCTGTCATTTGCAGTCTTGTAAAGTCATCAGATGACCAAAACAAATTGCAAAATGATTTAGATATGACATTCGTATGGTGCGAAATGTGGCAATTGACCCTGATTAAAGAAAAGTGTGAAGTTATTCACATGACTACTAAAAGAAATCCCCTAAATTTCGATTACGCGATAAGTCACACAAATCGTCGACTAAAGTTATCAGATGACCAAAACGAATTGCAAAATGATTTAAATAAGACATTTGTATGGTGCGAAAAGTGGCAATTGACCCTGATTAAAGAAAAGTGTGAAGTTATTCACATGACTACTAAAAGAAATCCCCTAAATTTCGATTACGCGATAAGTCACACAAATAGTCGACTAAGCACTTAGGGATTACAATTACAAATAACCTAAATTGGAACGAACACATAGATAATGATGTGGGTAGAGCAAACCAAAGACTGCGATTGATTTGGTAGAACACTTAGAAGGTTCAACAAGTCTACTAAAGAGACTGCTTACACCACGCTTGTCCGCTCTATTCTGCAGTATTGCTGTGCGATGTGGGATCCGCATGAGGTGAGACTGACGGATGACATCGAAGAAGTGCAAAGAAGGGCAGCTCGTTTTGTACTATCGCGAAATAGGAGAGATAGTGCTACAGACATGATACATGAATTGGAGTGGCAACCATTAAAACAAAGGCGTTTTTCGTTGCGACGGGATCTTCTCATGAAATTTCAGTTTTCTCCTCCGATTGCGAGAACATTCTGTTGGCACCCACATAGGGAGAACTGAGCATCACGGCAAAATAAGAGAAATCATTGCTCGCACGGAAAAATTTGAGTGCTCGTTTTTACCGCGCACCATTCGAGAGTGGAACGGTAGAGAGACAGCTTGAAGGTGGTTCGTTGAACCTTCTGCCAAGCACTTTATTGTGAATAGCAGAGTAATCACGTACATGTAGATGTAGAAGTGAGCATCCTGTCTGATAACGTGCACCCATTCACGTCCATTGTGCATTCCGACGGAATTGGGCAATTCCAGCAGGACAATGGGACATCCCATACACGACAGAGTGACTCCATGGAGCACTCTTCTGCATTTAAATTCTTTCACGGCCCACCAAACTCCCCAGGCACGATCATTATTGAACATATCTGGGATGCTTTGCAACGTACTGTTCAGAAGAGACCTCCATCCCCTCGTACTCTTACGGATTTATGGGCAGCCCTGCAGGATTCATGGTGTCAGTTCCCTCCAGCACCACTTCAAACATTAGTCGATACCATGCCACGTCGTGTTGCGGCACTTTTGCGTGCTCGCGAGGGCCCTACACGATATTAGGCAGCTGTACTGGCTTCTTTGGCTCTTCACTGGATATATGAATAGTCCCAGTACATGAAACGGAAGGGAAATTGTTGTAGTGTGACGCATTTCGAGTTATCCAAAATTATGCACCAAGATAAAGCTATGTCACCTGAGAAGTATATACGGACATGATACTGAAGTAAAACACTGATGCGCCGAAACATTACGACTATCTTTTAAATAGCTTGTTTGTGCTATTCTGGAAAGAAATACATCACTTATTCTACGTATCAGGGATCCGACAATTTGTTTATAGGTTTGTGGAAGTATGTTACATTACATATCAACTCAAAGGCCCTCTAATTCGCGTACATAACGGGCGGCCGACTTGCGCGCGCGGTGATGGCGCCCTATAGCGACCTAGATGTGTTTCATAGGATTAAATGATGACTAACTGAAAGCCTCAGCTGCCGGCAGATGTTGTTGATATACCTCGAAAATGTGTGTCCCGACCGGGACTCGAACTCGGGATCTCCTGCTTACGTGGCAGACGCTCTATCCATCTGAGCCACCGAGGACACAGATGAATAGCGCGACTGCAGGGACTTATCCCTTGCACGCTCCCCGTGAGACACTCATTCCCAACTGTCCACAATTCTACCTATGTAATGTACCTTATAGACATTTGCCCATCGAGGTATATCAACAACACCTGTCGGCAGCTGAGGGTTTCAGTTAGTCATGATTTATTCCAGGGAAAAGCTGCACGGTCATCTACAGTATCTGTTCTTTCAAGAACGGTTACTGTCTTCATATATATTTCATAGGATTCACAACACACGAATTTGCTCGCCGAGACATCAACGTGAGTTCACTATAACGCTCCTCAAACCACAGTACCACGGTTCTGGCTCCGAGACACGGACAATTATACTGCTGAAAGATGACATCGCCGTAAGGGAGGACGTCAGGCATGAAGGGGTGCAGTTGGTTCGCAGCTGTCAGCGTGTCTTCGATCACTGCTACAGGTTCAATGAAAGTGCAGGAGGACGTCTCCCATAGCATAACACTGCTTCCACCAGCCTGCGTCAGTGGCGCGCTGCACGTTTCGATGACGGCGTTTGTGGAGACGACCAGCGACCCAGTGTAGAAGAAATGTGATTCACCCGAAGAGACATTGATCGACGGTGGAATCCTGATGCTCCCGTGACAACTGCAATCGTTGAGTCAACATATTAACATGTAAGGGTGGTCTGCCGTGCAGTTCCAAGTTCGACAATCTACGATGAATGGTGTGCTGCGAAACACTTGTGCGTGCACCAGCATTGTGCTCTATCGGCAGAGATGCCACACATCACCACCTATCGTACTGTGCACAGCAGACAAGTCTCCGAACCCTACATTCTGCTACGAGTCGTGGACGTCCAACCATCTAGCGCCTAGAGGTGATTATCGTAGTTGAAATATTGTACGTTATTAAAATACTAATTGTTCAGTAGGGTGGCGAATGCCAGGAAAATTGCTCCGGCCAACAATTCCTAAAAGCGTCAGACTATCCGAGGCTACCACATATGTTTTCTTGACCTCTCGTACAATACTGTCACAAGGCACACAGCCGACCAGCAGCTACAGTATAAACTGCACACAAGGGAACAACAACAAAAGCGTTTTACAGATCGTTCGCATACAAGTGTATTACTTATATGCTATTAATTAACTTCTGAACTGACATACACACAATACACTTCTCCACTCTGCTACAACGCTGGCACTGTCAGATCTATGGAGTTACAAACAGCTGTAAGACAGTATAGCGATTTTTACAAAAATGCGCGTATCAGAGCTACGAGTCGAAGGTCATATACGCCTAGTCAAGCAGTTAAATTGCTCCCTTCACCACAAAGCCATTCTATTAATTAGTAAATAACTAACCAATCATACACTACATGCAATAACAAATTAACTCGTTCAATTTATTCGGCCCATTTTGATAGTAAGAAAACGAAACAAGTACCCTCACAGAAACCAACGACATCAGACAACATTTCAAGCCCTTTGTGGCCGTTTGTGTGATCATGGTTCTTTTCAGACAGACGAACGTGCAGGCAGGCACCAGACTGTGCATGCACCAGATTTGGAGGACCGGGTTCTACAGGATATTTGGACGAACCGTAGTACAATCTCCAGGCAAATGGCCCGCCAATATGGTACAAGCCAAAGTACGATAATGTGTGTCCTGCATGACAACCGCCACTATCCCCACACCTACAATCCTATGGAGGCGACTTTGAACACCTGCTGTGACGTGGGTGCGATGCAGCTCTGTACTGTGCACCGGGATGAAAAAGGAAATGATCGTATGGCATTGTCGGCCGGGAAGTCCCATTCGGGGAAGTTCGGCCGCCGAAAGCGAGTCTCACTACAGTCGACGCCACATTGGGTGACTCGCGCGCGGGTGATGAGGATGGAATGATGATGAGGACTACAAAACACCCAGTCCACGAGCGGACGAAATCTCCAACACGGCCGGGAATCAAACCCGCGCCCACTTGCATGGGAGGCAAGCACTTAAACACTGAGCTAAGCACGCGGACGTTCCGGGGTGATTTGTTGTAGTTGCACTCACACCATCCATCTGTTTCATATGACCGTTCTTCCTCTATTTCGAGTGAGTAATCCGTCCTTGAGTTTGTTGGTTTTATTAATGTTCAGCCTCTATTGTTTTGATAGCCTTCTTCAAAATTGCCAAAAATAATGAAGGAGAAGTAAAAATACAATCCCTTACCCTTACGACAACACTATGAGGACAGCTGTTACATTGTGCTTGTATTTGCACTTAGTTTGGTGATAGCGTTGTAGGGAGACCCCACCAACGTTTTCTAACAGTAATGAAAGCTGAACAGTGCAGCTACACTATCACGACACGGAGGAAATACTTACGACTGAATAAGGGAATTACAGTTACGAGCAACCAAAATTCGAAAGAACACATAGAAAATGTTGATGTTAAGGCGAAGCAAAGACTGCGTTTTTTTGGCAGAACAGTTAGAAGTAGGAATTAGACCACCTATGTTACGTTTGTCTGTCCTACTTAGGAGTTCGGCTGCGCAGTGTACGATCATTACCAGATAAGATTGACGGAGTACAACGAGGAAGTTCAAAGAGGACCAGCACGTTTTGTGTTATTGAGAAACAAGGAGACAGTGTCACGAAGAAGATACAGAGTTTGGGCGGGAAACGATTTAAATAATAGAGTTTCTCACTGCAACGCGATCTTCTCACGAATGACCAACTTTCTCCTCCGAATGTGAAAATATTCTGTTGACGCCCACCTACATAGGGAGAAATGACCATCATAGAAAAATCAGAGCCGGTGCGGAATTTTTTTCGCGCACTGTTCGAGAGTGGAATAATACGGAGTTAATGAACCCTCTGACAGGCACGTAAGTGTGACTTCCAGATTAGCCACGCAGATGTAGATATGATTGTCGAAGGTCCTACAAACATCCACAGTTGATTTATTATTCCAAAAGAATTCAGAAAATTGTTTGGGAGCAGATGACAACGTTCTATAATAATTACTAATTTTTATTGAAGTTTATCTCGTTCTTCTTCTCTTCTTCTTTTCCTTACACGGTTTTGATGGCCTGATAATTTCTTATTCATCCCACATTTTCAGTAATCTGTGACAAACCACAATTCCATTACACTTATTTGAGGTTTAGTCACTCCGGCAGTGACTGTATTTACTCAGAGGACGACTAGTGCAAGTACACCCTTTCACTACTTTTTAGTGAAAAGTACTATCTGATTGTTGTGACTGCGTACCAGAGCTATGCGCATTGTAAACGTGCAAAACAGACTTCAGTACCGGAATCACTCGGTACCTTTGAGATGCCCTTGTGGCGATTTCACTGAAACCAACAATTGCGTCAGGTTTTATTCTACTCATCGCATTAGGACCTACATTACAACAGCTACCACATAATTTAATATTCCTTGTTACGAAGAACCTCGTTTGAGGGTGACTATCTCAATTCATCAGCCATCCCTATCGCATATCGCTCACTGGCAAACATGAACGATCATGAATGAGTGTTACTACCGTGTGAGATTTACAGCACTCCCGCTGATCAGTGCAAGGCGCATAAACACATGATTTATCGTCACTGGAAGATTAGGGAGTAGATAAGCCGACCGGTTAAAACCGATACCGACATTTTAGTTCAGAATATACGGGATATTTCGGTATTTGTTTGGTCTAGGTTATAACAGATGCTTTACATTCTTTCACTAATAACTGAGTGAAAATACCGAATTATCAATTAGCCATAGCAGCAGAGCAAAAAATTTTCGTTTTTAAATAAACGTTTTTTAATGAAGGAGTACTTTTTCCCTAAAATCTGCGTTGGTTTGAAATATTACGTCAGTAGAGAAAGTGGGGAAAGCGCTGAGTTATTTTAATAACAATGCAGACAGAAATGAGCAACAATCACGCAGCATAAGAATTGGCAAAACATTGCTGAGACAGTACGTCCCTGTTGCCGTGTGTCGTTACTTAAGCGACGTGTGTGTGTGTGTGTGTGTGTGTGTGTGTGTGTGTGTGTACGGAATTTTCTGGCTGCCGTCCCCGGACATCCGTTGCATTACAGAACGGCACCACCCCTAGCCTCTAAAATATTTTTACGAAGTGAAGTACGAACGACAAACAGTGCTTCATTTGCTCTAAGAGATTAAATATTTGTCTACCATTTCTGCGAAATAATAACAGAGGAAGTAAAATATGGTAACAGTAGTAAATTAAAAACTTTACAAATCATTCACCGTACACAATGAAAACAGAAAGTATCTGATCTGCTGCCTGTGTCTACCCAGTACAGCATTATGTGCGTGTAGCCATTGCAAACGGACAAATTACCACGAAAACTAGAGTTCTCCAAACCTCAGTTTTCACCCTTCAGCTCTGACTATTCGTAATCACCAAATAGTGGTATGATCCCCGATTACAACATGATATTTGAGCAGAGTTTCAAAAAATTTTAATCAGCATGAATAATGGTGATTTTTAGTAGTATTCACCCACTCATCACTTTTCCGGAAAGGCAGCGAATGCTGGAAAGCCTAAGTTTTCTTTTATTTCCCTATTTAACTTCCCCAAACTGAGAGAGTCAAAGTTTTTCAATCTGTTAGATTTCTGCATTTATTACAGTAAATAACAGGAATGAAAGACTGGAAATCAGTTGCTACAGATACAGTCACGTTAAATTGGCTTGGAAAAACTTATATAACCGAAACCGGTTGGTTCAGCAAAAACCTACATCCCTATGGGAGACAAACGAGAAATCATTCACAACAAATGAGTGATCATCTTCTCCTGCCGCTCACTGAAAGAAATCGGGAAAGAATTCTCGCCTCAATCTCATACCGCCACCGATCTGAGTTTTTTCTGACTAAATCACAGCGACAACCACCGCTCGTTTCGCTGATCATACGTAACGTGACATACCGGCAATCGCTGTGGTGTAATGGTAATTTTTTTAAAAAGCAGACGTAAGAATATCAAGTTCCTTCACGACGTGTCCAGTAATAAACGACGGATCTGATCCCCCACCCCCCCGGCGGTACACAAATCAGGGCACCATACTGTCGCAGAAACAATGAAAAACGCATTCCAAATTTAAACAAACGCAATAGCCCCAAGATTGGGGTTCTTTGACAGAAGCTCGAAATTTAGCACGGATTTCAGTGCGATATTCTTATAATAGTTTGCACACCGAAACCTTGTCTCGAAACTTGGCACAAAATCCAAAGAGATTCTGATCGTATGTAAGGTTTGCTAGCTGGAAGACATTATCAACGCCTGCTCTGCGCTGTAGCAATGGAAATACTATCGATGACAGTGCTGTAAAGCAGAGTTACTGAACACAACCTTCGGAAATTCCTACATCAAAAAAGACGAAGAAAATATTCCAAAATTCGAACTGAGAACAGTTGCCAGCATGAGTAATTTAGAAGTAGATATCCTCAGAGCAGTGAAGCAACTTAGATCAGTTAATAAAAGCAAGTCTTCCGATCCAGACTGTATGCCAATTAGGTTCCTTTCAGAGTATGCTGATGCAATAGCTCCGTACTTACCAACCATGTACAACCGTTTGCTGGACGAAAGATCCCTATCCAAAGACTGGAAAGTTGCACAGGTCACACTAATATTCAAGAAAGGTAGTAGGAGTAATCCACTTCATTACAGGCCCATATCATTAAAGTCGATATGCAGCAGGATTTTGGAACATATATTGTGTTCGAACATTATGAACTCCCTCGAAGAAAATGGTCTACTGACACACAGTCAATACGAATTTAGAAAGCGTAATTTGGAAACATAGCTGTCTCTTTACGCGCACGAAGTGTTGAGTGTTATTGACAACGGATTTCAAATTGATTCCGTATTTGTAGATTTCGAGAAGGCTTTTGACAGTGTACCACACAACCGGCTTGTACTGAGATTGCGTGCTTGTGGAATATCGTCTCAGTTACGTGACTGCATTCGTGATTTCCTGTGAGAGAGGTCACAGTTCGTAGTACTTGACGGAAAGTGATCGAGTAAAATAGATTTCTGACGTTCCCCAAGGTAGTATTATACGCCCTTTGCTATTCCTTAGCTATGTAAACGATTTGGGACAGAATTTGGGCAGACGTATTAGGTTATTTGTAGATGTCGTTTATAGACTAATAAAATCATCAGGAGATCAAAACAAATTGCAAAACGATTTAGAAAAGATGTCTGAAAGGTGCAAAATTTGGCAATTGACCCTAAATAACGAAAAGTGTGAGGTCATCCACATGAGTGCTAAAAGGAATTCGTTAAACTTCGGTTACACGATAATTCAGTAAAATTTAAAGGCCGTAAATTCAACTAAATACCTAGTAATTACAATTACGAACGACTGAAATTGGAAAGAACACATATAAAATGTTCTGGGGAAAGCTAACTGCGTTTTATTTACAGCACACTTAGAAAATGTAACAGATTTACTAAGGAGACTGCCTACACTATGCTTGTCCGCCTTCTTTTAGAATACTGCTGCGCCGTATGGGATCCTTACCAGATAGGACTGACGGAGTAGATCGAAAAAGTTCAAAGAATGGCAGCAGGTTTTATATTATCGCTAAATATGGGAGAGAGTGTCACTGAAATGATACTGGATTTGGGCTGGGCGTCATTAAAAGAAAGGCATTTTTCGTTGCGACGCAATCTTCTCACGCAATTCCAATCACCAATTTCCTACTCTGAATCTAAAAATATTTTGCTGGTGTCGACCTCACAGCGAGAAAAGACGATCATAATAAAATAAGGAAATCAGAGTTCGCGCGGAAAAATGTAGGTGTTCATTTTCTATGAGAGCTTTTCGATAATGGAATGACTGAGAATTATGAGCCGTGGTCGGCTCGGATAGATCCCGTTGCATCGAAGTAATCGACCTGGTCGTACCAAAGATCTTTGGATAGCGCGACTCACGACCCTTGTCTCTGGCCGCGTGGGGGCGGTGCGGCGGAGCCTACGGGGGAAGTGTGTGGATCTTCCGCTGGCAGGGCGCAATGAATGGATGTGCTGCCTTGGGAAGAAGTTTTGTTTTCTGCTCTACATGGTACTGATCGTTTCGGAGTTGATTCGTTGCGGGCGTCAGGACAATGTCAAATGTCAGGAATACAAGTGCACCAGAGGGGCTGCACGCCGGTCGTTGTTAACGGTGAGGATTTGCGTTTGTAAACACTGCGTCTGCTCGTATCTAGTTTGCTCCCGGCCGTTCTCCGATTACAGCCATACGCCAACGGTAAATGCCCTGCTCTTTCTCTCTGACCTGTTGGTGATATTTCTCAATCTGAAACAAACTCAGTCTACGCTTATGTACTCCCAGTTATGTTTTCTGGCAATGATCTGTTGTCTATTGAAGTAAGCTCTCTGCGCCCGAACAGGCCATGAGGACCTAACGGTACCAGCCGGCTGCCGTGTCGCCCTCAGCTCACAGGCGTCACTGGAGGCGGGTGTGGAGGGCCATGTGCTCGGCACACCGCTCTCCCGGCCATTGGAGAGACAGGAGCCGCCGCTTCTCAATCAAGTATGCATTAGAATAAGCAGTGCGCCGTATAGGCTAATTTGTAAGCGATAAAGTGTCCTGTTAACTCTTTTAATTCGGTTATCAGCTTTTAGGCAGAAGGCTTTCAGGCAGAAACCCTTTTCGTCACTTTGGAGATTACTTGATCAATTTGAATAATTTTAGGAACGCCCTCATACACAAAGGCAACTGTGGTTTAAGGCTTTAGTCGTAAAGTACACAAATGTAAACAGACGTAAGGAACAGATTTATCCACAAGCACTGTAAGCAAGTGGAAAACCGGCAGATTTACTCACAAGAGATGCAGGTTGAAGAGGTACAATAGCTAATCCACTCAGGAGGGGACAGAACATAGAAGCACAATTGATTGGGAATTTCTTGCTCAGCACTGCCAACTAACAGGCTAGTGTTACGTATGAACTGCTACAGTATAAACATAAGTCGGGAACATAGAGTTGTAAATGTTCATTATAGAGCCAATCACCTTCAAGTATGGTTCTCGTTTGTAGCGGAGAATATGAAATTAAATTAAGGTTGCTGTACAGCGCACCAAGTAGGAGAAAAGTGGTCTCTAGTGATCGCAGAGGCCAGTAACCATTGGAAACAGAAGGTAATCGACATCAAATGCTACAAATAGGCACCGAAACAGAGGACGACCGAAAAGATCCGAGAAATTAGAGCAAATACGGAGACTTACAAGCAGTCGTTCTTCCCACGCACAATTCGTGAATGGAACAGGGAAGGGGGGATCAGATAGTGGTACAATAAGTACCCTCCGCCACACACCGTAAGGTGGCTCGCGGAGTATAGATGTAGATGTAGATGTAGACGTGCAGAGCCGGTTTGGAGGGGATTTTGGAACCATGTGCGATAATTTCAGGAGCCCCTTTCCCCTTCTCACACACGAAGACAGAATTTTGCAGTATTTTAATCTCATTATCATTCCTCAAAGATGTCTTACTTTAACATATCGACGGTACGCAACGAAAATCTCGTAAAATCGTCGGTCTGTGAAAACTCGTATTTCCAGTAACAAGTACCGCTATAGCCAAAGAGAGATTTGTAAGTGCATGGATTCTCTCCATCTGTTTGTGAAAAATCGTAATTCCAGTAACCAGTAGCTCTAAAATAAAAGAGCGATTTGTAACTGCACAGACTTCTCTTACGCGTCAGCAGCTACACTTCTACTAGACAGTCACATACACTAAACAGCCAAAGAAACTGGTGCACTTACCTAATATTGTGTAGGGCCCTGCCGAGCACGCAGAAGTGCCGCAGCACGACGAGGCATGGACTAGACAAATGTCTGAAATAGTGTTGCAGGGAACAGACAACACGAATCCTGCAGGGCTGTCCATAAATCCATAAGAGTACGAAGGCCTGGGGATCTCTTCTGAACAGCACGTTGCAAGGTATCTCATATATGCTCAATAACGTTCATTTCTGGCGCATTTGGTGCCCAGTGGAAGTGTTTAAACACAAAAGACTCTTCCGGGAGCTACTCAGCAGTAATTCTGGACGTGTGGGGTGTCGCATTGTACTGCTGGAATTGCAGAAGTGCGTCGAAATGCACAATAGATGCAGGTGATCAGACACGATGCTTGCATACGTGTCACCTGTCAGAGTCGTACCTAGACATATCAGGAGTCCCATATCACACAAACTGCACACACCCCACACCATTACAGAGCCTCCACCAGCTTGAACAATCCATGGATTCAGTATATTGTCTCCATATCCGTACACATCCATCCGCTCAATACAATTTGAAACGAGATTCGTGCGACCAGGCAACATGTTTCCAGTCATGAACAGTCCAATGTCGGTGTTCACAAGCCCAGGCGAGGCGTAAAGCCTTGTATTGTGCACTCATCAAGGGTACACAAGTGCTCCCACACTTGCAGGATCTTTTTCTAGCTGCAGCAAAGTTGGAGATTTGACGTTTTACCAGGTTCCTGATATTCTCGATGCAGACATACTGACATGATACTGAAACAATACACCGAGGCCGTGTGGGGTAGCCACTTGGTTTGGGCGCCTTGCCACGGTTCACATGGCTTTCCCCGTCGGTGGTTCGAGTCCTCCCTTGGATATGGGTGTGAGTGTGTTGTGCTTAGCGTAAGTCAGTTTAAGTTAGATTGAGTATTGTGCAAGCCTAGTCACGGATGAGTTCAGCAGTTTGGTCCCAAAGGAACTCACCATAAATGTGCCAATACACTGATGAGCCAAAACATTATGAGCACCTGCTTAACAGCTTGTTTGTCCGTCTGTGGAACGAAATGAATCACTTATTCTGCGTATCAGGGATCCGGCCGTTTGTTGGTAGGTTTGTGGAGGTAGGCCGATGTGGCATCATATGTCCACGCACAGGTCACGCCATTCGCGTAAAAAGTGGGACGCCCATCTGCGTATGAGGTGATGGCGGCATATAGCAGCCGAGATGGGTTTCATAGAATCCACATCAGGCGAATTTGGTCTCCGAGACATCAACGTGAGTTCGCCATAAAGCTCCTCAAACCACTGTACCATGATCATGGCTCGAAGACAGGGACAATTAGTATTGCTGAAAGATGACATCGCCATCAGGGAGGACATCAAGCATGAACGGATGCAGGTGTATCGCAGGTGTCAGCGTGTCTTCAATTACTACTTCAGGTCGCCTGTAAGTGCAGGAGAATGTCTGCCGTAGCGTAATACTGTTCCCACCAGCCTACGTCCCTGGTGCGCTGCACGTTTCGAGCCGCCTCGATGGCGGCGTTTTTGGTGACTAACAGCGTCCTAGTGTAGCAAAAATGTGATTTACCCGAAGAGCAGACATGTTGCCACTGATCGACGGTCTAATCCCGATGCTCACATGCCAACAGCAATCGTAATTGACAATGTCGTTGAGTCAACATATTAACATGAAACTTCCTGGCAGATTAAAACTGTGTGCCCGACCGAGACTCGAACTCGGGACCTTTGCCTTTCGCGGGCAAGTGCTCTACCAACTGAGCTACCGAAGCACGACTCACGCCCGGTACTCACAGCTTTACTTCTGCCAGTACCTCGTCTCCTACCTTCCAAACTTTACAGAAGCTCTCCTGCGAACCTTGCAGAACTAGCACTCCTGAAAGAAAGGATATTGCGGAGACATGGCTTAGCCACAGCCTGGGGGATGTTTCCAGAATGAGATTTTCACTCTGCAGCGGAGTGTGCGCTGATATGAAACTTCCTGGCAGATTAAAACTGTGTGCCCGACCGAGACTCGAACTCGGGACCTTTGCCTTTCGCGGGCAAGTGCTCTACCAACTGAGCTACGGAGCACTTTCCCGCGAAAGGCAAAGGTCCCGAGTTCGAGTCTCGGTCGGGCACACAGTTTTAATCTGCCAGGAAGTTTCATATTAGCGCACACTCCGCTGCAGAGTGAAAATCTCATTCTGGAAACATCCCCCAGGCTGTGGCTAAGCCATGTCTCCGCAATATCCTTTCTTTCAGGAGTGCTAGTTCTGCAAGGTTCGCAGGAGAGCTTCTGTAAAGTTTGGAAGGTAGGAGACGAGGTACTGGCAGAAGTAAAGCTGTGAGTACCGGGCGTGAGTCGTGCTTCGGTAGCTCAGTTGGTAGAGCACTTGCCCGCGAAAGGCAAAGGTCCCGAGTTCGAGTCTCGGTCGGGCACACAGTTTTAATCTGCCAGGAAGTTTCATATCAGCGCACACTCCGCTGCAGAGTGAAAATCTCATTCTGGAAACATCCCCCAGGCTGTGGCTAAGCCATGTCTCCGCAATATCCTTTCTTTCAGGAGTGCTAGTTCTGCAAGGTTCGCAGGAGAGCTTCTGTAAAGTTTGGAAGGTAGGAGACGAGGTACTGGCAGAAGTAAAGCTGTGAGTACCGGGCGTGAGTCGTGCTTCGGTAGCTCAGTTGGTAGAGCACTTGCCCGCGAAAGGCAAAGGTCCCGAGTTCGAGTCTCGGTCGGACACACAGTTTTAATCTGCCAGGAAGTTTCATATCAGCGCACACTCCGCTGCAGAGTGAAAATCTCATTCTGGAAACATCCCCCAGGCTGTGGCTAAGCCATGTCTCCGCAATATCCTTTCTTTCAGGAGTGCTAGTTCTGCAAGGTTCGCAGGAGAGCTTCTGTAAAGTTTGGAAGGTAGGAGACGAGGTACTGGCAGAAGTAAAGCTGTGAGTACCGGGCGTGAGTCGTGCTTCGGTAGCTCAGTTGGTAGAGCACTTGCCCGCGAAAGGCAAAGGTCCCGAGTTCGAGTCTCGGTCGGGCACACAGTTTTAATCTGCCAGGAAGTTTCATATCAGCGCACACTCCGCTGCAGAGTGAAAATCTCATTCTGGAAACATCCCCCAGGCTGTGGCTAAGCCATGTCTCCGCAATATCCTTTCTTTCAGGAGTGCTAGTTCTGCAAGGTTCGCAGGAGAGCTTCTGTAAAGTTTGGAAGGTAGGAGACGAGGTACTGGCAGAAGTAAAGCTGTGAGTACCGGGCGTGAGTCGTGCTTCGGTAGCTCAGTTGGTAGAGCACTTGCCCGCGAAAGGCAAAGGTCCCGAGTTCGAGTCTCGGTCGGGCACACAGTTTTAATCTGCCAGGAAGTTTCATATCAGCGCACACTCCGCTGCAGAGTGAAAATCTCATTCTGGAAACATCCCCCAGGCTGTGGCTAAGCCATGTCTCCGCAATATCCTTTCTTTCAGGAGTGCTAGTTCTGCAAGGTTCGCAGGAGAACTTCTGTAAAGTTTGGAAGGTAGGAGACGAGGTACTGGCAGAAGTAAAGCTGTGAGTACCGGGCGTGAGTCGTGCTTCGGTAGCTCAGTTGGCAGAGCACTTGCCCGCGAAAGGCAAAGGTCCCGAGTTCGAGTCTCGGTCGGGCACACAGTTTTAATCTGCCAGGAAGTTTCATATCAGCGCACACTCCGCTGCAGAGTGAAAATCTCATTCTGGAAACATATTAACATGTTGCACAGCTCCACGTTCGGCAGTGTACAATCAATAGTGTGCTATGAAACGCTTGTGCATGCATCAGCATTGTCCTCTATCGGCAGAGATGCCACACATCAGCATCCATCCTGCTTTACAGAGCAGACAAGCCTCCGAACCCCAAACTGTGTGAAGAGTCGTCGATGTCAATCAATTTGGCCCCTGATGGCCATTTCACTGTCCTTATACCTGTTTCCGTAGATTCTCACAACAGTCGCACATGATCATTCGAGTAGCTTCGCCGTTTTCGAGACACTCGTTCACAGGCACTGGGTAATAATAATCTGCCCTTTGTCAAAGTCGCTTATCTAAATGGATTCCCGCATTTGCAGTCCACATGTTCGTTAGGGTAATCGCTCGTCCGTGTCTGGTGGGCTTACACACACTATGTGATCAAAAGTATCCGAACACCCCGCCCAAAACTTACGTTTTTCATATTAGGTGCACTGTGCTGTCCGCACTGCCAGGTATTCCATATCAGCGACCTCAGTAAGCATTAGACATAGCGAGAGAGCAGAATGGGGCGCTCCACAGAACTTACAGTCTTCGAATGCGGTTAGGTGACTGGGTATCACTTGTGTCATACATAAGGCCTTCCTGACAGAATTGTCACGCTGCGAATGGGGAAACGTTGCCTGTGGTGGGGGAAGTGCAGGGTAGTCTATCAATCTGTGATCTTATACGGCCAGTTACCTTGTTGGTGGTTAAGGGGTTAGCCGTACCCTTACTCCTGGGCTGTGATTTCATTCAGCATACCGGGTTGGTATTCGACTACGCTAGTCGCACGTTAAGCTTTAAGTTCAGACCGGAGGAAAAGATAGCACTGTGTGCATGTGATCATTCTAACTTGGTCAGTATGGTGGGCAGACAAGACAACAGGTTTGAGGTTAGTCACCTTCCTGATGATCACGCGGCTCAGTTAATAGAATTGTTAGATGAGTTTCCTGACGTGCTTTCTGAGAAATTTGGTGTAACTAGCCTTATTGAATATCACATTCATTTGTATGATGGGCTACCGGTTCGACAGTCGCCGTATAGACTTTCCCCTCCAAAAATGAGAATCTTAAAGGAAAAATTGAACACTATGTGGCAGGATGGCGTTATCAGACCGTCAACCTCGTCTTACACTTCACCAATATTTCCTGTTCCTAAAGTCGGCGGTAAGGATTATAGACCTGTAGTTGATTATCGATTATTGAATAAGAAGGTTATCTTGGAATCCGTTCCCTTGCCTGATATTCATAATTGTTTTATGTGGTCTTCAGGGGCAAGATGGTTCACTGTTCTTAATCAAGCTTATCATCAGATTCCCCTTAGGAATCAAAACATGTTACCGCATTCTGCACCGACTAGAATCTCTTTGAATTTAACAGAGTTCCCTTGGTTTGGCTTCCAGGGGCCGCAGTATTGTTGCACTGGTTGGACTGTGTTTTGGGAGATTTAAAATTTAAGTGTATGTACAACTATCTGGATGATGTTGTGGTGTATAGCCAAACCTTCGAAGAAAACCTGTCCCATCTTGAGCAGGTGCTGTGTAGATTTCGTTCCGTTGGATTGACCGTTAAGCCAGCCAAGATTACTCTTGCTAGACACCAAGTTTCGTTTTTAGGCCGTCTTGTCTCAGGCGACAGAGTTACAATTGATCAAGAGTGGACCAGTCGGATTAAGAAATTTCCGCCCCCAAGGACAAAGAAGCAGTTTTATAGGCATGGCGAACTATTTTCACAGGTTCGTCCCTAATTTCGCACAATTGGGTGACCCTCTCAATGACTTGTGAAAGAAAGGCCAAGAGTTTACCTGGGCAGACAGCCAACAAAGTGCTTTCGATGCTATTAAGACCGCAATTGCGAACCCTCCCGTTTTGGCAGTTCCCGGTTTCCAGAAAAGTTTTGTATTCCAAACCGATGCTTCCAGTGCCGGGATAGCAGCCCTCTTTCTTCAAGAGGATCAGGGCGTGAAGCACCCCCTTTCCTTTGCTTTAAGGAAGCTCACCGCTAGTTAAGCTATTCTGTTTATGTGTGTGAGGCTCTTGCAGTGCTCTTCACCTTGGAGAAATTTCGATTTTATTTTGAACATAGGGAGTTCGTCCTTGAAACCGACAATGGTACAAATGGTTCAAATGGCTCTGAGCACTATGGGACTCAACTGCTGTGGTCATCAGTCCCCTAGAACTTAGAACAAATTAAACCTAACTAACCTAAGGACATCACACACATCCATGACCGAGACAGGATTCGAACCTGCGACTGTAGCAGCAGCGCGGCTCCAGACTGGAGCGCCTAGAACCGCACAACCACCGCGGCCGGCTAACTGACAATGGAGCATTGAATTAAGACCTAGCTTCACCTCGAAAAACCGGAAGGATTGCTAAGTGGGCAGTCCATTTTGCACCTTTTTTCCTTAAGGTGCGTGATATTAAAGGCTCCAACAATCAGGCAGCTGACGCCCTAGGCAAGATGTTTAGTGAAGACCCCAAATCTCAGCAAGGGGGAGAGGATGACTTCAGTAGTCAAGTGGTGAATAGTGTCCTCACAGAGATCCCTCAATTATTCATTGACCTTAAAACCAAGCAGAATGAGGATCCACATATGGATCCAATCAAGTGGAAGGTCACTGCTGGCAAAGGCCTGCCCAGTTACTCTTTAAGAGGTTGGTGAGCCCAGAGATGTTAGGATTTGCTCACCACTTGATTTAGTTTCACTTCTCTTTCAGTATTTCCATATTTCTGTACTAGGAGTGCACCTTGACCTCTATAAAACTTTGGCCAAGATGGGGCCCATGTGACGTGGCGTTCTCTGTACCATGATGTGCAGCAGTCAGTGTGACGACTGTAGAAGGAGCAAGGCCAGTTCTCCCGCTCCTCTGGGTCTACTTTAGTCTCAAAGAGAACAGCGACCGATGGATAAGATGTTTATCGACTTTGTAGGACCTATGCCTAGAACTAAGGGAGGGTATCGTTCCGTCTTCGTACCTGTGGATGACTTTTTGCGTTTTGTATGGTTGCTGCCCAGTACTGGAATCACTGCGAGCATAACCACACGTCATCTGACCTGTATTTTTTCATGGTTTGGCCCCCAAAAGAACTCGTTACCAATAACTTACCTGCCTTTTTGTCAAGAGAGTTTAAATAGTTTTGCTTCTCTAGTGGAATCGGGCATATTACGACTACCCCTTACTATCCACAAGCATCCTTGGCAGAAAAGGTTAACTGTAACCTAAGGGCAGCGCTTGTAATTTACCACGCCAAATCCCCCAGTAGGTGGGATATTACACTCCTCTGGTTAAATACTGCGTTCACCATGGCCCAATGTGAAACTTCTAGGGCACTTTCAGCTGAGTTAATGTTGGAATATCTAGTCAGTTTGCTGCTCTCCAATCTTTGGCAGATCAATGACTTGTTGCCGTTTTCCATTATTCCAGATACACTTAGGGAAAATTGGTACATGCTCGAAACAATACACAGTTAGCCCATCGTCGGCAAGCCCACCGTTATAACCAGAGCAGAAGGGTTTCGCAGGCTAAGACCGGGGATAAGGTGTTTATTAAGAACATCACCGGCTGGTCGGAATGCTCGTGGTATGAGAACTTGTAAGTTTGTGCAGCGTAACCAGGGTCTTAGGGCCTGTTAATTTGTTAGTTAAGGAGCTTGCAATGGGCAAGAGATTCAGAGTGCACCTTAGTCAAATCAAGCCTGTTAGATAAGTGTATTTCCCTTCTTTCAGTGGTGGTAAGACAAAAGGGGAGTGGGGGCTGGTCAGGTTTGAGCGGGGCAGGTTGAGGCGTGGTGCGCCTTTTCTGACACACCAGCTCTTTGGCACGACCATCGATTTCTCGGCTGTACTACGATCTTTAACCCTATTGTGATCTGGCAGAGAGTATTTGCGATTGACGAGATGGTCGTCGGACTCCCTACTAGGCGCTAGGACGTGCTTGAGGGGACGAAGGAGCCAAACATGCGGGCTCGGCCAGCAGCAGCGCGGCCTGTCTACCTCGCAGGATAGTTGGGAGTTTGTGGTGCACCTGCCTGATGTCAACTATGGGCGCTGCTCATCGCATTGCTTTGGTGCCAGTTTTCTTGGACAGACCATCTCAAATGGCGCTGTCCATCGAAGGTGTAAGTGGTTTTGGTCCCAGCAGAGGTTCAGGTCCTCCCATGGCATGGGTGTGTGTGCTTGTCCTTAGGATAATTTAGGTTAAGCAGTGTGTAAGCTTAGGGATTGATGACCTTAGCAGTTAAGTCCCATAAGATTTCACACATTTTTTGAACAAAAGCATTTGCACAAGATACTTAAATGCTACTAAAGTGGTATCACTGTTAAAATGTGATTGTGTTTCTGAAGATGAAACTTTTTGACTACCAAACCAGACCATTACAAATTCCCTCCACCTACAGTACATTAAATGCTTTTGCTGAATATCAAGAATTCCATATATACACTAGAGAAATCACATCAGTGTCAAAACTTACATTTCTATCTTTTAGATGTTGATAGTGCTGCTAACAGAAGGCCATTGTCTGCCAGGTTGAAGAATTCTACATCTTGTTGCAAGATGTTATGCCATGAAAAATTTTCTGAACTGTTTCATCACTGGAATTGTAGGTTAGATTTATTAAATGCTTACACACTCTATCATCCATGTTGAATTAGAGCTAGATGCTCCAGAAGTAGTGTGCTGTGCTTTGTCTCATAATCTTGTTCACCATGTGCTGCAACAACCTGTTCACCATGTGCCACAACAACCTGTTCACCATGTGCTGCAGTAGTTTGTGCACTACAACTGCTGCTTGTGCCAAACCCATATGTCTCCTCTAAGCAAATTAATGGGCTAGTCCCATAGTTTACATTAAATTTTTCAAATCCTCATTCAGGAAAGAAATGAACGATAGCACAAAAGTGTTTCCAAGAATACTTCCACTTTTGGAAATCTGGGCAGGTATAATCAGGTATTGCAAAATTAACTAAAATTAACTATATAGTGACAGTGTACAGTTACTGCACTTTTTAAAAAAACAACCTCTCATCTATAATCGATACAGATTCAGCACTGAAATCACTTTCTACCAATTCATATTGCATCATTACATGCTTTATAAAATCAAGAATCTTCCTGTGCAAGAATACAGGCACCTCTTCATTGTAAGATTTAACTGATGAATCTTACTTACAATATTTTTTAGTGAGGCTCGGGAGAAAACCAAAATCAAAACAACACTATCAATATTTTATCTGTAGATAGCAGAAGATGTGAATATTTCACTACCTTCTTCTTTGCTTCAGTACCATTCGTTGTGTTAGTGCTGGCAAAGACACCTTTGTCCCCAACTGGTTTCACCCACCTATGACCTACTGGAACCTACTGGCTATTAAAATATTTTACTGCCTTCATGTTTTATTAAAAACCACATTACTTCTCAACTTTTCCATATTTTCTCTGAACTGCACCTCTGATCGTGACACTGCAATTTCTTCCCACAGTTTCCAAAGTGTACCCTTATCAGACACTGCTTTTAAATTTTCACTTTTACTTAGCCTTATTTCCAATACTGTTTCCTATGAAAAGAACATAGGTAGAGACGAAGGTAAGGAGAAGTAGTAGAAATGAGAACAGCGAGAAACTTAACATCAGGATTGATGCTCACGAAGTCAATGAAGTTAAGGAATTCTGCTACCTAGGCAGTAAAATAACCAATGACGGACAGAGCAAGGAGGACATCAAAGGCAGACTCGCTATGGCAAAAAAGGCATTTCTGGCCAAGAGAAATCTACTAATATCAAATAGCGGCCTTGAGGAAGAAATTTCTGAGGATGTACATCTGGAGTACAGCATTGTATGGTAGTGAAACATGGACTGTGGGAAAACCGGAACAGAAGAGAATCGAAGCATTTGAGATGTGGTGCTATAGACGAATGTTGAAAATTAGGTGGACTGATAAGGTAAGGAATGAGGAGGTTCTACGCAGAATCGGAGAGCAAAGGAATATGTGGAAAACACTGATAAAGAGAAGGGATAGAATGATAGGACATCTGCTAAGACATGAGGGAATGACTTCCATGGTACTAGAGGGAGCTGTAGAGGGCAAAAAACTGTAGAGGAAGACAGAGATTGGAATACGTCAAGCAAATAATTGAGGACGTAGGTTGCAAGTGCTACTCTGAGGTGAAGAGATGAAGAGGTTAGCACAGGAAAGGAATTCGTGGCAGGCCGCATCAAAACAGTCAGTAGACTGATGACCAAAAAAAAAAAAAAAAAACCTTTAGAACAGGGGAATGTTACCTCAATTGCTTTTATCTCAGACTTGCAGAAATCAGGAATCCAGTAGGTAGGATTCATGACTGGGCTCCAATCCTTGAAAATCTTAAAAGCCTCACCAACTGAGATTGTGTTTTCCACCTGAACGAATAAAAAAACTGCCAATAGGTAACAAACATTTGCTTTCACTGTTAATAAAAATAAGGGATATTATACTTTGTGGTTTTATATTCTGCATCCAGCAAGCATACTTACCTATACTTTTCAGTAATTCCACTTGCCACCCAGTTTGGTAACAAAAGATAAAGGGCTTTACTTCTCCACCAAGTTCTGAATAAGGTCTGAAATAGATGTTGCCTGCAGATTCATTTTCCCACATATTGACTTAGTTCTGAAGAGCAGCCTGATCAGTCTTGGTTTTTCTTAACTTGTAAACTGATTTGTGTATATGGTTTTTAATTATTTTGTCTGTTGGATGAAAGACTCTTTTATGATCTGCTGTGGTGCTTACACTGAAGTCTGTGGTCACAACCTCTTACAGATGTAATTTAATCACTTTTAACAACAGTCATTATCTCATTTATTAACAAAGGATGTAAATCCCCAGTAACTTTGATACACTCTGTACTGTGTGTATGATGGCTGGGTGGAGAAGCAACTACATGATAACAAAGGAAGCTTATTGGCTTGCTTTGAGATGTCAAATCCTTCTTCAGTCTTTGATAAACCTGTAACACAATACAATTAGTTAGAAACAATATGGGTAAAAGAGCACTTACTATGTTTGTGGCTCCTCCAGTTCATAGTGCAGTTGTTAGCTGTTTATGTGATAACTGGTTAGAAGAGAACATGACAAATCATTAATCAGATTAAGTGGAACCAATGAGAAAGCAGCATTCAATAAACATTGTTGTGATGTGGAATGCATGTAATTACATGGCTGCATCATGGAACATGCTGAGTAGGATGTTTTCATATAAAAGAGAACATCCCATATAATTTAAACTGTGCTGTTACGTTCAAATCTAGTCATTAACTAAGTTGAGATTTTCTGATATTACCCCACAAAGTTTTTGAAATAATCATTGACCTATGCTACAGATTAGCCCATTACCACAGCCAGTGTTCCTCCAGTGGGTGACATTTGTTGCCTGCACAAATTCAAAACCCAGCTAACATTGCATCCTAACCTAGACCTAGGGTACATTTAAGATATGTTACAACAGGCAGTATTCCTCACTTCACGTTCATTGGCTTTGTCAACCAACACTCAAACTATAACATTGGAATACAAAAGAGTATCCCAAGAAGCTCTGTCGTATTTAGAGAAACATACCATAAAAAAAAGATAACAAAATCCAGTAACTCCTGTTCATACATTATAACAGGCAGATAAATAATCAGAATATCTTGGTACTGATGTCGAAAACAGAAGTATTCAATTAATATCTTCTGATGAATCAAGTTATGAGATACACTGATTCTCATTGACTTTTGTATACTACAATCCTTTTGCTTATGACCACCAGAAATTGCTTACTGCAGTATGCAGAGGATGAGCCACCAACTCTGGAAGTGCATTTAACCATTAGTAGTTTCTTTGCCTGAATGTAGGCAACAGATTATTAATAAAGTTCTTCAAGTAGGTGTAAGAAACCCTATGCTCAGCTTTTTTGTAGTCTCATTATGAGCACTCTCCAACTCAGTTGAATTATCAATGTAAACTCTAATACATTTAAGTGTAAATGTAACTGGACAGCCACTCTTTCTGTTGTCCATGATACGGATCCTTTTCCTCTTTGAATTTATGTGGTCAGCCTTAAAGTAAGACACACAACACTTACATAACATAATTTGACAATTAAATTTTTCTTTTTCCTCACAATGTCGGTAAAACCATTGCCCCAAAATAATTATAATAATAGACCCTAACGAGACTATCTAGGCATTTGTAAATGACTGGTTAGGGATATAATATCACATACAAACAGTGCTAATCTAAATGATGCAAAGATGGGTATCACCTCAACAAAAAATGTGTAGTTCAAATGTAGCTAACTGTCTCTTGCATATAAACTATTCACAAACCTATACTCTATTCTTTTATAAAATTTTGGCGCTACAGAAGATGGCAATACTAACCATCAGTTTCAATTACAGACACCATTAACTTACAGACTCTATGCTCTCTGCCTGTATTCAAGATAGCGACCATGATATCATACTAAAGACGACAAATAGCATGAAAGGATCAACAACAATAACAACAACAAGAAACTTACATTACACCCATGCAAAAAGGTGGTTTTCGGCATGTACATTTTAAATAAAAAATAAACATGATCCACCTCCACAAAAAACGAAAAAACAGCCCTGACAATAACACAAATATTTTCACAGAGAAAATGAACCCAAGAAAACAAAAATTTAGGTATCACACAATTCACTTGATCTATATACCTAAACCAAAGCAAATAATACCAAAAATACACCACAAAAACAGGTATACATGGTATCAGACATTTGCCATAACCTTCAGACCTCAACTGACGCCTGTGATGCCAAATGTACACTACAAAATAACTCCATAAATTATCAGACACCTCAAGATAACATGCCTATGTCATTGTCAAAGACGACAGGTGGTATCGCTGTTTTCCATTGGACCAATATTTTTGAATACACAACCTACTCAGTCCATTGCCATCAATCACAAAATGTATCTAAAAACATTGTGGCAAATAACAATTGTGTTGATACATACTGCGAAGGACTAGCTTGTAATTAATTTCGTTCCACACTATAGATAAAGAGCAGTGCAACCAATAGCACTTTAACACTGAAGTAAAATGACACTTTACTTGTAAAGATCCCCATGCACCTTTAACTATGAGTATGCTTAAACAAATACCCAACTAAGCTGTAAAGGAACCTTAATATGGTCATGAGAAATTTTTCATTTTTGAGATCTTCCTGTAGCATCCATGAAGGTACAATATCAGGGTGAAGACACAGCCTAAATAAATACACAACACATAGGCCTAATTCAGAGTTTCTGCTGTTTCCTCTGTGAAGGATCTCAGCTGGCTTAATAGCTTTCTGGGAGAATGTACAGAAAGCACATGTAGGACTTTATATAGAAAATCAATAAACAATAAGTAACCATGTCTACACATGAATCAGAGACCATATTTAACCATCAATTACACCTTACCATGAAAAACAAAGCTGTAGTGTGAATTGGTGTATTACCTAAAGAAATCATTTTGTCTAACTTCCCTATTACAGAAGAAGATTATACTAAAGTGTACTACATCAAATGGTATGCACGTTACAACTACATGAAATTATATGCAAGTTACACAAGTGTATTTCTGTTAATTAATCTGAGACAATTAAGAGCACATTTAGCGATGTATAACTTAATATAGTGTAGTCAAATGAGCAATGAAAAATTATACTGCATTGTAACAACTACCTTAAGAACATTTTGGCTTTTGGACTATTTACAATTTTAAGACATTGATGATATTAAAAAGTGCAGTTTTTACAGAATGTAATTATCTATTACTGTCATGACTGCATGAATCAATTTTAAGAATCAGTTCAAAGATGTAACTTTTGTAACCAAATAACAAGACATAATAAATATATGAATAGTTTTCTTAGTTTCTATTGTATTCTACCAAGTAATATTGTCTACTGATGGTTTAACAACAGAATTTGATATTACAAACAAAGTGACCTGCAATAACATCCTCATTTTTCTCTCGGTACTTTGGGCCGAGTATGCAATCTTGGTGGCTTATACCTTCCACTGAGCATAGAGATCCACAAAATCCGATTTACACACTCCCTTTCATTAGACTAAAGAAGCATCTTTGAGAACCTGCAACAGTAGAAATAATATATTTCTAACAAACTGCTCGGAAAATGAGACAAAACTACAGTTAATTACTGTATTATTGATAATGACAAACAGATAAGACAGATAAATTCTGTTTGCTCTTCTGGGTATAGCCAGTAGATTTTCTTTTGGTATTCAAGACCACATGGTACGAGAACTGGTGTACAACCTAAACTTTTGCGAAGACAATATTGGTTTGCAGGGGGACACAATTTGGCAATAATATAACAAAATATGACACTTATTTACTTAACTTTTAACTGCATCTGAATGTTTGCTGCTCCTCATGGAACAGAAAAACCCAATCATCTTCAGACGAGCCAGAAGTGCCTCAATCTCCTCTTCTGTGCCTCAATGACCGCGATATTGGCCGTGACCAACGACGCTGAAATCTTTCAGCATTGCTCCTGACAAACTCTCCAAAGTGAGCTCATACTGAAACATGAATTACGTTTCGCCAGCAAGCCATGCAAACCGCTAAAAGACGAACGACAGAATGGCGCCAGCTTGCAGAGTGTCTGTAAGGACCACAAAAGTCCATACACCGACTCTGCCGCTTCCGATATAGCATGTACAAGTCATTTTGACGTCACGTCTGACTCTATGGAAGTGCAAACATCGTCTCCCTGAATGCAGAAAGCGGCAAGAGGTAATGGCGGAGATTCCACACTCGGCCCACTGCACATAGTGTACGGAAGCGACGCGAGATGGCAGCAGCAGCTGGTGTCGGCTGACAGCCTGCACCCCGTAGCACGAACTGTCACCGACAGATAGCAGCCACGAGTTGCAGAACGGACTCTTCGCCACCTCCTGCAAGTTTCTGGCCTGAATTTTTCGTTACACCTTTTTACCTGGACAGTGATATTATTTCCTTGATGGTAAAAAAAATTAACGAAACACTGTTGCAAGTAATGAAAGAACGACTCAGCCATTACACACACACACACACACACACACACACACAGAGCATGGTTTTGTATTATAAGTCATGAAAAGAAATAACTATTGTTGTATTTCAAGCATTTCCTCCTGCTTCCCTATCACTCCCCCCCCCCCCCCCCTTCTTTTTCCTCCTCGCCAACCTCCAGTCCATCGTCGCTCACCACCTCCTGTGGTCTTTTTTATTCTTTGTGTTTCGTTGTTTCCAGTGGTTATGTTTTTTAAGTGGTTTTAAGTGGTTACAACGAATTTGCCAGCTGTGTTTTCTTAACTTTGTGTAGAGTTTTTAATTGTACCCCAATGTCCCCATATTAGTGTATCTTTTTACTCCTATGATCTCCATTTCTCCATTTATTGTATTTTATGTCCCCCTTTTCCCCCTGTTTTTTATGAAAGAGTTCCCCTTGTATTTTTGTTAAAGCCATTTGGCTGGAGAGCGGTGGACTGTGCCACTGCCAGTCCTCCCCTGCCCATTTGCGGCAGGGGGATGAAATTACAATAAAGGAAATAAATATATATTTCAATCAGATAATGTTATTCTTAAACTGTTTTCTGCCTTTATTTTAACATGGTCCATGCGTGTGTCATTTACAAAGAAACTGGGACGTTCCAGTATCCAATAGCGCGAAATGCATCTTACGCTGGTTACAATACACGGTGATTTCCTTCTATTATGTGTGAGATAATGTGAAAATTTTACTACTTGTTAAGAAAAACGTAGCGATAGAAACCTACATACACCACAGCCTGTAAATCACACTAATAGAGTTATTGTGATAGAGATAGATACAGCAAAAGTTAGCAGAAAGGATGACGTAATTATTCTGGAGATCGTAAGTTTAATTACTTGATCAAAATGTAATTCGCTAGGACACAAATAACTCACCAGAAAACGCATCGATGTTGTCGCCGGAAATAGTTTAATTTCAAATGCTCACGTAACTAATTTTTTCAGCCACCAAAGCAAAAAGAGAGATTTAGTCAATCTGACTCCTTTGTCTGCCTGTGTTATCAGAACTGTCAAATATGTAGCATAATACTGCTGTTAATGAAATGAAATGTTTGTAAATAAGATATAGGCCTAATTTTATGCACATTCAGTGCAGCTACAGATATCGAGAAAAGTCGGAATGAGGAAAAAATGGCCAATCTAATGTTTGTTATCCAGTCACAAAAATTATTCCTAAATACTTTACTGTTGGCCATTTTCCCCTTTTTCTGTTATTGTCGCTGTGGCTATAGCTAATTTTTTTGATATAATTATTGAGAAGTACATTACACGCTACTTTAACTATGCACTGAAGAATTCTGCCACCTGAGTGATGAAATGACAACAACAACAAAAAAAACTTTCTTAGGAAGAAGTCTTCTCCTTTAACTACGTTAACAGCTAATCTTATACTTAAATTTCTCTGGGATGAGCATCTCATGAAGCTGAGTTGATGTTTTCCAGACACCAAGTCTTTAACAAGCAAGTAATTAAAAATAACAACATTAATAACCTCATTATTAGGACAATACAATCTACCTCTGTCCACCTTTCTTAAAAGTTCATAACCTTCACCATTTTCTATTACTGACAATGTTTTATCTAAAACTAATTATGTTTCACATGTCTCACATCTCAGCTTCTTAAGAATCGGCCTGGCACAGTACCCTAACTAGTATGAAAAAAACAGGTAACTGCTCCTGAAGAGACTGAATCTATTCCTCAGTGAAATCCATTAAACTGCCGACGTTTGGCGGTGGAGGTGATGGTAGGGTGACATCATCTGCACTTTCAAATGAATCCAAATCTATGCCAACTTCTCCGAGAGAAGATGATGAATATTTCAAGGATAGCAGGGTCTGAATTCTTAGCTTGGATTCAGTTTCAAATTTTTCCAGTTATTTCTGACGTATTTTATTATGTGATGACAATCTAAAACATGAAGGAGTATTTCGTCACAAGAGTGTTTGTAAGCAATTGACAGTTGTGGTTGGAATGCTAGGAATGACAGAGCTTGTCCGTTAATTGAATTGTTGTCATTAATAACACAGACAACCTTAAAACCAACTGCAAGTTGTCCGGAAGATACTTACTTGGTTAGAGGGCAGAGTTCTTCACCATTTACGTTTCTCACTGGAAGGATGTAAACTACAGCTTTGTATGAAGAAAGCAAACTTTGTATCATAAAAACCTGAGCACTAGTCGCTGCATTTTTAGTACTGAAAGTAGCGTCCAGGCAAATGCCAGGATGGTTCCTTTCAAAGGGCACAGCCGACTTCCTTCACCTCCTTCCCCAATCCGATGAGACCGATGACCTCGCTGTCTGGTCTCCTTCCCCAAAACAACCCAACCAACGCAATGAAAGTAGCACACAAAATGTTACCTCCCATAAAGTCCAAATAACACTTCAAATTAATTTCATCAAATGGTTCAAATGGCTCTGAGCACTATGGGCCTTAACGTCTGAGGTCATCAGTCCCCTAGACTTAGAACAACTTAAACCTAACTAACCTAAGGACATCGCACACATCCATGCCCGAGGCAGGATTCGAACCTGCGGCCGTAGCAACAGCGCAGTTCCGGACTGAAGCGCCTAGAACCACTCGGCCACAGCGGCTGGCTGAATTTCATCGATCATTAGTGAAACAACATCATATGATTCACACAGAAACTGGACCTTCTGTTTTGTATACAACAGAAAATTGCCACCTAGCTGCTCAGCTGCTGGAAGTGTTTGAAAATGTGGACATTACTCATGCAGTGTATTAGGATGGGGTAGCACAAGAAAGAGTGTGCTTATTATAAAGTCGAAGCAGTTGTGGTATTGAAAACAGAATACAACAATATACAATCTGGCGAGTATCTGTAATGATTATCTTGGACACCCATTAAATTTACTTATTCATATAAAAATTAATTATACTATTTTCAGTCTCATCAAAAAAATTGGTTATATTTTCCAAATAACTAGTTATAAATAGCAAGTGTTCTGTTATTGAACTATCGTTGTTTTTTCTGGTGAAGTTTTCAGTCTCATCAAAAAAATTGGTTATATTTTCCAAATAACTAGTTATAAATAGCAAGTGTTCTGTTATTGAACTATCGTTTCTTCTGGTGAAGATTTCCAACTTATCAATAATGTCAGTTCAGTGATTTAAATTGTTTATAGTTAATGGGAACTTTCTTGTATGAAGTTTTGTGATTAAACTTTTACCAAGATATTTATGTATACTCGTCAGTGTTCACCACAACAGAACAGAAAAGTGTAGCAATATCTGTTGTTTCTATTAGAACAAATCTAATACCACTATCTGTCTAATACGCCAGTCTTTGGGCAGCTTCATCGCCTCTAGGCACTTAAGTAAGTCATTCAAGTCCACGAAACGTGTTTTTTGTCATACTGGGCATGTGTTGCTAGATTGGCTGCAACAGCTAGTTCTAAGTTTCTGTTTTCCAGACGCTCCTGTCTCTCATCTCCACTGGCTCTCGAAGAAGAAGCTAACGAAAGGCACTTTGGACAGTTATGCAGAATCGGTGATGTGGCTCCTGGTTTAAGGTGAGGTTTCGAAAGAGGCACAGAATATTTCTTACCTGTGGAGCTGTCGAAATATTCACCACGTCTCAGAATGAGGTCCTCAGTGAAGTGGAGCCTGAAGACCTTGAAATAGAAAAAGTTTTATCAGCTACATACGAAATGATGCCACTAAAGAAACACGGGATTAGCGTCGGTTACGTTCAGAACAAATATATCAATACTGACTCGGTATTTTAAACTACAAAGCTGTTGCTGCACATGTAAATCAGTCTGCCAGAGATTCAGTACTGTACACAGCCAACTTGCTCTGCTATAGAAAGGCTTCACGTCAACCGAAATCACGTTGTTGCCGAACAACTAGACTTTATGCCAACTTAAACAGACGACACGTTGCTCATGCGCTCTATATTAAAGCACACGTACTGCGAGGCAATCTCACTGAAGGGTAAAGTCGTTGAACTTGCCTTTGTATTCTGTGTAAGATGGAAACTTTCGCGGTGTGTTGCAGTCAGCTATCCATTTCTGTTGGAGTTCTTTGCTTTTAGGAAACGAAAACACCGCCACCCGTAGCCCATTTTCATAATTTCCTCTTCCACGTGGCACGAAATACTTGTAAACCATTTCGAATAACGACATCGAAACTTCAGAATTGAAAACAGACGTATTTCTGTAGATCAAGTCTCACAATGAAACAGTATATTTTGAAATCAACGTAAACGGTAAATAAAGGTTTGTTTTACTGGGTAGGTTAGCCAATATAGAGACTATGTTCCGAATTGCTTGTACAGATAAATCTACAGAAATTAACCACACTATTATGCACTGCAGATTTTTCACCGCATATTACTCTATAACCTTCGTTTCTTTTTCTTGCAGTGCTTCATATGTTATATGAAATGAACAGCCTGCTCAATCGGTGGGCTTAGTTGCACTGTACGTACGGCCACCATTGGCTGTAGTAGTAATACACAAACTGCTTTATCATACATTTCCGACTGTATCACGATGGCCACCATCGCTCACGCGATGAACTGCCTCCAAAAATTGCAGTAATCATAAATATCATACAATATAACGTGATAAGAGACGAGCTGCGACTAATGAAACACACATTGTAAAATGTTTGACTGAGCAAGAAGCATGCCCATGGAAAAGATTTAAGTATTAGAGTCACATATATCAGGCGTACAAATGAAAAGAGAACAAGTAATGGACGCTACTGCGAAAACTTCAGATGGTTGAGATATTTTCCTGTAAAAGTAGAAAAAACAAAATTAAGTCCGCTACGGCCGGTAGTGACATCTAACGGCCCGTTACGCAACTAATGCCCTGTTGCAAGCTATTGCCACGAGATGGCAGCACAATAGGCCGCTTTACAATTGTGCGCGATCGTTACTCGACGAAAGTTTCGACGTAGAGCGCGACGTCGTCAGGTTCCAGACTCTCAGAACTCTGACCCCCCGTAATTCGCACAGCGTGGAACCGCGCCGCGGCCCCACCACTGCCGGCGCTCCACGCAGCGTCATAGCTGTGCAGGCTGCGTGGCTGAGCGGTCGGCGTCTCCGTCGCCCAGGCATCCATCTGCAACCAACCCACCAATGTTTAGGACTAAACACCGACAGAATTCTAACATGGAACACACACCTCGTCAACCCTCAACAGAAATCACTGCCATCGCCGGCAAATCCCTCCTCAGTCGCTGTCCCACAGAACGGAGCGGAGCTGATCCTGTCTGTGCCCTTGGCTGAGCTGCCAAAGCTGCGCCGCCTCCATCCCCTCCTACCGAAACCTACTTCTTTGCTAATGCATGTATTTATGGACCTTTTTAAGTTGTAAGGTATGTTTCATAAAAAAGAAGCGTTATTGATAAGTATTGCTTGAATGAGCTACATAAATGAAAAATTATGTATAATTCGTGCAAATAAAAAACAAAATGTATAATAAATTTCTTAAAACAATTGCAAGCGAAACAAAAACTATTTCTATTGTTGATGGAGCTACAACTGTATTTCGATATGATGTATTGTAAATAATTGGCCCTCATAAATTATTATTGGCCACGAATTATTAATCCATGCATATTATAAAATATATGTATGTATGTTCCACATCTCGTAAACCGCTGGACCAATTTCAACCAAACTCGGTACACGTATCACACACCTATTGTCTCGAAATAAGGATGAAGACTCCTTTCTTTACCGTTCGTACACATCATTTGCAGTTCTCTTTAGTTAGGTAAACTATTCACGCATCAATTACTGCGGTCATCCCACACTTTTCTATTTAAATTTTACGTGTATTGTCGCAGTTATTAAAAATTCACATGCAGATACTTTCAGGAAATTTAGGAATGTATATGCCGCTAAGGGAAGTTGTTTTATACATTTTAGTCCGTTTTAAAAACGTGTTAAATAAAGCATTCCCTTAATTTTTAAATTTTTCTGATAAATGGGAACTGGGTGAGCTGAATCACTCACGCCCCGCTTCTCTTCGTTGTTTGTCCGTTCCGTTGTGTTTCGATCTGCGGAACCATGAATGCAGAAAGCTGCAGGAGGTAATCGCAGAGATTTCACACTCTGACAGCCCCACATAGTGTGCGGGCGCGATGCGAGGTAGCAGCGGCTCTTGGCCTCGGCTAACAGTCTGCACGACATAGTGAGAACTGCCACCGACAGATGACAGAATAGACTCTTTGCCACCTCCTGAAAGTTCCTGGCCACCTGGTACTCCACAGCAAAACGCGATCTCACCAGCAAAAATGGATCCTTTTTTTGGCTGGAGACTACAATTATTTGCTGAAAGTGAAACAAATCAAACGCTGTTGCTAGTAAAGGAAGAACAACTCAGCCATGACATACACACACACACACACACACACACACACACACACACACACACACACTCACACACACAGATACCATGATTTTTTATTGTAAATTTTTGTTGTGAACAGGCAGAATACGGCCCAGGGGTCGACAACGTCTATATAAGACAACAAGCGTCTGGCGCAGGTGTTACATGGATTACTGCTGCTGCAATGGTTGGTTACCAAGATTTAAACGAGTTTGGACATCGTGTTACAGTCGGCACACGAGCGATAGATGGATGGGACGCAGCACCTCTGGGGTAGCGATGAAGTGGGGATTTTCCCGTACGAACATTTCAGGAGTGTACCGTGAATATCAGGAATCCGGTAAAACATCAAATCTCCGACGTCGCTGCGGCCGGGAAAACATGGCCCTGTGCGTCAGTGGGAGATTGTTCAAGCTGGTGGAGGCTCTGTAGTGGTGTGGGCTGTGTGCAGCTGGAGTGGTATGGGACCCCTGATTCGTCTAGATACGACTCTGACAGGTGACACGTACGTAAGTATCCTGTGTCATCACCTACATCCATTCATGTCCGTTGTGCATTCCGACGAACTTGGGCAATTCTAGCAGGACAATGCGACACCCCACACGTTCGGAATTGCTACAGAGTTTGTCGACGAACACTTTTCTGAGATTAAACACTTCCGATGGCCGCCTAACTCCCCAGACGTGAACATAATTGAGCATATCTGGGATGACTTGCAACGTGCTGTTCAGAAGGATCTCCAGCCGCTCGTAATCTTACGGATTTATGGACAGCCCTGCAGGATTCATGGCGCCAGTTTCGTGCAGCATTATTTTAGACATTAATCGAGTCCATGCCACGTCGTGTTGCGGTACTTCTGCATGCTCGCTGGGCTCTGCACGATATTAGGAAGGTGTACCAGTTTCTGTGGCTCTTCAGTGTACTTGTGCAGTTGCAGTAACTGATGTTTACATTCCGTGCTGCCACCTCATGGTTCTCGGAAGAAGGACGAACACATGAGCTGTGGCAAGCGGGTATCGTACATTATACCACAGGTGGGAAAAAGTTCAGCTGCGTACGGACGCGGCAGCTCGCCACTGAAGAGGCTGTAACCACGTTGCCGAAGACGGCCTCAGAGCCTTCTGTTGGCGACGCCAAGCAACAGCTGTGTAGCCCTCGCTCGGAAGCAGTCGATCGGTTGCAGTCGTTTCTGTGGAACAGTAAATCAAGTTAGTGCACAGCAACATCTGCACATTTCTTGTTCTTTAATGGTGCTGATATAAGTGAACACAGATTTGCAATGCCTTAGCCGAGAATGTTTCATACCCGTTCTATTGATTCGTTGCGAATGCTATATACCCACAGCTGCTCCATTGTTCGCAATTTCTTATGTATTCGAATCGTGTGAACACTACCGGCGGTGCAGGACGGCAATGCAATCGTATGAATAGTAAGGGACTTGTTGTTCTGCAACTGTGCACTTCGCCGTGCACCGCAAGTGTTTGATAGTGACTTTCTGCAACTTTGCAGAGTTCAGTCGTAGGACCTCTCCTAAAAGTAATGGATCCTACTTTAAATCAGCTACAGGCCTTTTTAAATAATAACTTGCTTCCGTAGTTTCACATTGTTCAACCATAACATCAGTAACAAGTTTATAGTTATCACTTTATGTGTCTGTGGCTTTTACTTGTGTTGTGGAATTCTCGGCAACCTTTGTATTCAGTTTGTTCATGCAGCACAATTTCTGAAATCACGTCCTTGGCACTCTTAATGGCGCTTAAGGAGGCAAGCGCATCTCGACAGTGTGTAGTCTCGAACTGAGGAGCCGAGAGAGTGGCAACAGCCAGGGTATCAACATTTTCCGTATGTGGTAATCGTTTTATAATTTCGGCAGTTACGTTATTTTTAAAACTCTCTGCCATTGTTTTTTTCGGTTGAAAGTCAGGTACTTTTATAGTAAGTAATCTGGTAAGTGGTATTACTTTACTACAGGTTATAAATCATTTCCCAATGATTTTATGAGTCGTTATCTCAATTGGTCATAATATCTCGTACACTTCGGTTAAATCAATTATTTCTTTTGCGTTTAACATTTCTGGTGCACTTGTGTGCCAACTAATAATCTTGTTGATGTCAGATCGCATTACCAATGCGTTTTCCATAACCCGCAAAACCGTGGTTGCAATGGACGGGGGGGGGGGGGGGCACTTTAGGTTCACCAACAATAAAAAAAATTACTTAGCAACACCAACGCATTTTTCATAACGCTTACGTCAAGTGGTGGGGTACTTTACAGTCACCAGAATAGATTCTAAAACTGTGAAATTTTGCTCATTGTATTTTTCGTTCAGTTATGCAGATGTGTAAGAAGATTTCTGAATCTGAAAATAAGAATAAGAAATTTGTTGCGTAATGCACATTAACTACTATTAAGAGAAATTGCTAGATTACGTTTTACTGAAAAATTTAAAACGGTTTCGGAATTTGTAACAAGAAACCAACAAAAGTAATAAATATGATTTTTTCAAAATTTTAAAATATAAGGTGCCAGATTAGATTACGATATTTTCAAAAGGTGCCCATGGAATTGTGAGGGAAAAATCTTTCAGTCATATGAAATGTTGAATTCCAAAGTGTGGGGACATCGTGAATAAACTTCAAATCGGATTCCTACCTCAACTCATCATTAGCGGTAACACATTGTTTGACAGTTTGTCTTTTACTGCTGCTACTGAGTGAAGCAAATTAGACGTTTTTTCAACTGAGTCTTGTGGCACCAAATGCAACGTGTGTACATAGCAGCCCATATGGCGATTTCTACTAAAAACAATATCTACTGCTTTTAAGGTGTTGACGCCAGTGTCATTAATTACTGGCTGAATTCTACTGATTTCAGTATTCTACTGTTCACTGGTCTTCAATAACGTATTTGCTAATTATTCCACACTATGCGATTTAGTTATTAGGTTTGTGCATGTTTGTTGAGTTTTTGATTTTCATGTTGGTGTTCTGGTTGCTATGGGTTTTTTTATCGTTTGCCATTTTCATCTTCAAATGGTTGTAAATTAAAAGTAAATCATTAGCTGTAATTATTTACCACCTGAGAAAAGAAAGAAATTAAAATAAACTGCTTTAAATAATTAAATTTACTGAAAAACGAGTAAATATTTAGTCTGTGCCAATTCAGGCAATATAATCTAAAGAAGTAACAAGAAGTAATACAGTAATCAAACTGATGGCAAAATGTTTGATTAGTGCAAAACAATGATTTTAGTGGGCAAGGAAACAGAATGCAATACAGATTTATGCGTACCTATTTCGTTTGTGGCTTCACTTCCCAGAGTGTACGAAAGTTTTATTAGACCATCAAATTGAGTGTGAATGTATCGATGCTCCAATTATACTGTATTCTCATTCCATCAATGCGTCGATGTTTTATAGGGCTTAACAGCGATGTAAAAGCATTGATGTTTTCCTACTACACTTCGATGTTTATGTTTAAGATAGGTGGTTGACGATCATCCCTAGTTTGTGAGGGCTGCTACATGTTGGCGTACTGTCATGGATAACAAGCACTGACGAAAGTGAATGATGCCACAGTGTAACGCTGATGCCAGATGACACATGAAATAACTGTCATGATGAAGGTGTGCTTATCAGTACGACTATGTGGCCCTGCAGAACCGCATGTAGCGACTAGAAGTCAGCAGTGTGGGTGAAGGGTGAAGGAGAAAATAAGGAGGATGGTGTGAGGTGCAGCACTGTGATGAGGGTTGGAAGCGGGGTATATCTCCAGACGAATTCCATTGTTGGGAGAGGGGGGAAAGGTGGCTAAAATTCTGGCTGGAGAGGGAGGGTAAGGCATGGAGCTGCATGGAAGATGTAACACGGGTCTAGTGGCGCAGCAGGATACGAGGATGGGTTATTAGTGGATGTAAAATCGTGTGCCGAGAATGGGTTTTGCGGTTGATGTATCACATCCAAAGGTGCTCTAGGAAGAGAAAAGGTGCGGGAAGTGAATGAGCTGGTAGCAATACAGAAGGTTGCGACAACCTTTCATGTGTGTATAACAGACAGTTAAGTGCTGCCAGTGATCAGCTTGATGTCAGGTGGTACAAGGCATCCATTCTGGACCTGAGAGTAAGTGAGTGAATTGGGAAGATTAGCTGGTATCTTAGTATACAGGGGTGTGTGAAGCATACAGATTCATTTATAAAAAGTTAAGAGCCTGACAAAACATTACAGCTGTTTTGTAGTGAAGAATGCTGCAGTGTTGTGCAGGAAACTGCTGTTCGAAAGCAAAGGGTGGTAGCAGATCTTCCTGAAGGTGGAAGGACAGCCGAAAGAACGATGGCTGCATCGAATTTAGAGGAAAGACAAATATCTGTAAGAGTCTGCTGGACCATGTAAAAGAAATAAACATTTCTCTCTATGTGCAGCGCTTAGCAATGAGCGTATGTATTCACTTACATGAAACTCACAATGTGTGGACACGTGTAGTGTAGTTATTAGCGTGCTGTACCGCCAATGCACTATTTTTTTTTTAAATTTTGCTTTCCTGCTCTCTTCACTTAATATTGTCTCCTTAAGTTTACTTTTTTCGTTATGTATTTACATAAGTGGTTTAAATTGGGTATCTTATTAAATTTTAATACCTATTTTAATTTATTAGCTTCATATTACACCTGATCTGTTTGAGGGGAATCACTAGAATGGTCCTGAGGAATTTTATCTCACGCCTGATGTAGCACTTTCTCCGATGGATGTCGGAAACCATTTAACAATTTCCGACCGCATTAATCTTCCCAAACAAGTAGTTGAAGACCACAAGGTGCCACATCTACACTCCTGGAAATGGAAAAAAGAACACATTGACACCGGTGTGTCAGACCCACCATACTTGCTCCGGACACTGCGAGAGGGCTGTACAAGCAATGATCACACGCACGGCACAGCGGACACACCAGGAACCGCGGTGTTGGCCGTCGAATGGCGCTAGCTGCGCAGCATTTGTGCACCGCCGCCGTCAGTGTCAGCCAGTTTGCCGTGGCATACGGAGCTCCATCGCAGTCTTTAACACTGGTAGCATGCCGCGACAACGTGGACGTGAACCGTATGTGCAGTTGACGGACTTTGAGCGAGGGCGTATAGTGGGCATGCGGGAGGCCGGGTGGACGTACCGCCGAATTGCTCAACACGTGGGGCGTGAGGTCTCCACAGTACATCGATGTTGTCGCCAGTGGTCGGCGGAAGGTGCACGTGCCCGTCGACCTGGAACCGGACCGCAGCGACGCACGGATGCACGCCAAGACCGTAGGATCCTACGCAGTGCCGTAGGGGACTGCACCGCCACTTCCCAGCAAATTAGGGACACTGTTGCTCCTGGGGTATCGGCGAGGACCATTCGCAACCGTCTCCATGAAGCTGGGCTACGGTCCCGCACACCGTTAGGCCGTCTTCCGCTCACGCCCCAACATCGTGCAGCCCGCCTCCAGTGGTGTCGCGACAGGCGTGAATGGAGGGACGAATGGAGACGTGTCGTCTTCAGCGATGAGAGTCGCTTCTGCCTTGGTGCCAATGATGGTCGTATGCGTGTTTGGCGCCGTGCGGGTGAGCGCCACAATCAGGACTGCATACGACCGAGGCACACAGGGCCAACACCCGGCATCATGGTGTGGGGAGCGATCTCCTACACTGGCCGTACACCACTGGTGATCGTCGAGGGGACACTGAATAGTGCACGGTACATCCAAACCGTCATCGAACCCATCGTTCTACCATTCCTGGACCGGCAAGGGAACTTGCTGTTCCAACAGCACAATGCACGTCCGCATGTATCCCGTGCCACCCAACGTGCTCTAGAAGGTGTAAGTCAACTACCCTGGCCAGCAAGATCTCCGGATCTGTCCCCCATTGAGCATGTTTGGGACTGGATGAAGCGTCGTCTCACGCGGTCTGCACGTCCAGCACGAACGCTGGTCCAACTGAGGCGCCAGGTGGAAATGGCATGGCAAGCCGTTCCACAGGACTACATCCAGCATCTCTACGATCGTCTCCATGGGAGAATAGCAGCCTGCATTGCTGCGAAAGGTGGATATACACTGTACTAGTGCCGACATTGTGCATGCGCTGTTGCCTGTGTCTATGTGCCTGTGGTTCTGTCAGTGTGATCATGTGATGTATCTGACCCCAGGAATGTGTCAATAAAGTTTCCCCTTCCTGGGACAATGAATTGACGGTGTTCTTATTTCAATTTCCAGGAGTGTAGCTGTCCCCACTCATGCTGTGGTAAAGCTGTATTATTTCGACAAAAGAGAAACAAATTGGTCATTGCTTGGAACCTACCAGAAATATATAAGAAGACCAGGGCATTACGATCAAACGAAAGCTGGTCCCGCTTAAGCACATTTAATCACAGTGTTTCGGCAGCACTTAAGTACACAGTAGGAGAACAGGTAGTTCAACACTCTACTGTGTCAACTGCGTGTTTTATAGACTTAGTCACCCGGAGGAACACGACACTTGTAACGTGTCAAGGTATTAAACGAAAACACCATGATGTTCTGCAGCTACACACGAATGTTATTAGGCTGTTTGCGAATTTAAAAATCTGGGAAAGAGGTACCTTGAAAACAGTTGCAGTTCTGGCAACAACCACACCAATTAAAAATCACAATTAACTCTTGAATGAGAAAGGTTTGCACTGTATTTTATTGTGCATCTTTCTCAAGATGCCTTGGAGCAGCTACTATGCTTGCTTTGAGCATATAATGCAGTATTAAGACAATTGTGCGGTTTATTGATGTCATGGTATTTTCGTTCTAGTCACCATGGCAGTTATCAGACAAAAATGCACAGTTCCTCATCGGGTGCCTAGAACAAATGCGCACTTGCGAGGTGTCACAAAGCAACAACGATGTCGCCGTGCCCATAGGTGAAAATTTAGACACAAGTGACATAGATGACATGCCAGTCGAGGAAAAACAGTCTCTAATATTATCTGCGTAGGAGAATGGTAAAACAAGTTAAGCTGAAATACGTGTTACTGATGTGTACCGTGCACCACTTTCAGTCTGAATGAGAAAGAGTTCTGAGATTAACTGAACTCAAAATTATGTGACCGACAACAGCTTAGAACGTGTATGAGAAATAGGGGTGGTGTTTGTCGCTGGAACAAGCGGTCCTCGGTTATTTGCTTTTTGTCTTTTGCAGGTCTGTTTAACCTGATTGTTAAAAATGCTCAAAGTGACCGATTTCTGAAATAACCGATTTTCGATTTTTATTCTTATTTTTCTCCTGTAATGAACGCGAGGACTGACCAAATATTGAAAGGACTTTTGACCGTCTCAATTTTAAGATATGTAGAATCAAAACATTAAATGAAACAGGCAAATAAAAGAAAACATCCGTCCATCGTTTGCTCCTTTTCTCGAAAAGTGAGAAGCGCTTGAATCCTACAAAAAAATCTGGAGTGTTCTATTGTTTATTCCAATTTTTTGAAACTCTGCTCAGAAATCGAGTTGTAATAGGGGATCATACCATTATTTAGACGTCATGCGTAGTTAATGCTGAAGGATGAAAACTAAGGTCGACTCTGTTCTTCTTTTTCTTGTGCTAATTCGTCTGTTTTCGGGAGCTACAAGTACATGAAGGCATGTTATGTAGACACGGGCAGTAGATTAGCTACTCTCTACATTTTATTGTGTACCATGGATGCACTGTCGCTAAGTTCTTAATTTATTACTGTTACTATAATTTCCTTCCTCTTTTACTATTTCATAGAAGTGGCAGACAAATTATTGATGTTTTAAAACAAATGAAGCATTGCACTTCATCTGTACGTCTCCTCGTAAAAATATCTCCAGACTAGCGTCGGCGCCATTCTGCGCTACAGCGGATGTCCGCGGACGGCAGCGAGGAACTGCCGTACAGACCGCGTGTGGCTGAAGTCCTGCTCACTGCACGCACACCGCGTGCCTCAGGCCGCGACACAGGGCAACGGGGGCAGCGCCGTCTCAGCGACGCCGTACCAGTTCTTATGCCATGCGTTTCTGTCGGCATTGTTGATAAAATAGTACTGATCGTTTTCCTGGTTTTCTACAATAGCGCAACATTTCCTAGTAGTGCCAGTCTTTCAATTAAAACTTATTTCTTTTTTTAGAACAAGGTTCGTTTAAAACCGAAAAAACTGTATCACTGCTGCTAAGGGTAATTGATATTTCATTTATTTTGGTCGATCATTAATACAAAATAAAAAGCTGCTGTGATAGCTGAGACCAAACAAATACCGAAAAATACTGGCTATTCAAGTCTTAAATAACGGCATCGGGTTTAACTGATCGGTTTTTCCCATCCCTAAAAGCAAGCCTCAAAACAGGATGGATAAAATCATGACGACCAGGTCTCAGAAAAGTATTAAAAATCGGAAAATAAAATACTCAGGTGCTGATACATAGAATATACCGTCATGCAATAATGAAGGGCAGGAAATTGTTGTGGAAATGGAAGAACATAAAATAAGCGTATGCACACTGACTGAGATGAAAAGAAACGGGAAAGGCTCAACCGTAAGAGGAAGTTACACACACTATTCTACTCTGGTGCCGATAAACATCTAGCAGTACATGCAGTTGTGGGAATTCTAATTCACAAGAAGTTTAATAACAACTTTACTGGCGTCAGCTGTGTCAATAAAAGGATAACCAAGATGACAATAAAGGAAAGTAAATCTGTAGGTGCACATGATGTGGGAAGACTTAAACAAGAGACGATGAGGTGTAATAATCTTCAAGTTGTAATTGACAGCCGGGTGGTGTGGCCGAGTGGTTCTAGGCGCTTCAATCTGGAACCGCGGGACCGCTACAGTCGCAGTTTCGGATCTTGCCTCGAGCATGGATGTGTGTGATGTCCTTAGGTTAGTTAGGTTGAAGTACTTCTAAGTTTTTTTTTGTTTTTTTTTTTTTGACACTGTTCCCTAAACAGGGAAAGTTTTCCTCGTCGGAAATCTCAATGGACAAAACGGTGATTCGATTATCCAAGCCTCAAGTAAAGATTTAACAAAGCAGGAATAAATGAAATGGAGGAGAGCTGATTAATTTTTGATCATCGAACTAACCGTGTATTAATATAGTAGAATAGAGTAGACAATGCGGTTGTGTATAAGGAAGTAGCGACGCGTGAAGAGAGTATCAATTTGCTGAAGGACCTGCAGAGGACTGATGAATGGTGTAGGCTCTGCCAGTTGACCCTGATCGTAAGTAAATACAACATAATGCGAATACATAGGAAAAGAAATCGACTACTGTACAACTACACTATTGATGACATATTGCTGGAAACAGTCTGTACCATAAAATATCTAGGACTAACTATCCAGAGCGACCTTATGTGGAACTACCATATAATCTAATCAGTAGGAAAACTGGACACGAAACAGATTAATAGGGAGAATGTTAAGGAAATGTAACTCACCCACGCAATACGTGGCTTACAAGGCGCTTGTGTGACCGATTCTTGAGTATCGTTCATCAGTCTGGGGCACATACCAGGTAGGACTGACGAAAGAAACAGAGAAGATCCCACAGAGAGGGGGTTCGTTTATTCCGCGCGAGGGCGTTACACAGACGCTCAACAAACTCCAATGGCAGCCGCTGCAAGAGAGGCGTTGTGCATCACAGTGAGGTTTCCTATTGGATTTTAGATTTCCTTAAGAATCTGACGACATGCTACTTCCTCCATCTCACATCTCGCGAAATGACCACGATGAGAACATTCGAGTTATTAGAGCCAGTACAGACGCTTCGCCATTCGCGACCGGAGCGGGGAAGGGGGGATCAGTCAGTGGTACAGTAGCTACCGTTACGTGGCTTGCGGGGTGTGATGTAACTCCGTCCGAACAGGCATTGGAAGGCCCAACGGTACCGACCGGCCGTCGTGTCGTCGTCAACCCACAGGGGTCACTGGATGCGGATATGGAGGGGCATGTGGCCAGTCATCAGACTGGGAATGTCTGAGCAGTGCACTAAATCACCTTCTTGTTAAAAAAAATTGGAAAATTGCTCCTCTCTCTTTCTATACATGTATATGCTGGTTCCAACTGGCAATAAGTTCTTTTCTTTTAATCTAGAGCCAAGCAATTCAGCTTTCCTGGCTGTATGTCAGTTTACAAGACCCGAGCGGCTACTTCTCAATCGAGTAGCTCCTCAGTTTGCCTCACCATGGCTGGGTGCACCCCGCTTGCCAACAGCGCTCGGCAGACCGGATGGTCACCCATCCAAATGCTAGCCCAGCCCGACAGCGCTTAACTTCGGTGATCTGACGGAAACCAGTGATAGCACTGCAGCAAGGCCGTTGGCAGAGTATGACGTAGATGCAGATTAATTTTATGTGGTTGTTCCAGTTCGTATCGCTCTGTAAGCATACTCCGAGATATTTTACGGGAGTAACTGCCTCCAGTGATTGTTCTTTAACTTTGCAATCATACACTAAAGGTTTTCCCTGTGTCTGTATTCGCAATACGTCACATTTGTTTGTATTCAGGGTTAACTGCCACTTACTGCACCAAACGTCGACCCTTTGTTGGCCTTTCTGTATTTCGTTACAATTCTGTAGCGTTTTGACGTCTCTGTCTATATCATCACCTGCAAAAAGCCTCATTGAACTTCCGACTCAATATACTAGGGCACGTATACGTGTATTGTGAAAAGTGACGGTTCTGTAACATTTCCCTGGGTAACACCCGAAGTTTCTTTTATGTGTGAAGACCTCTCTCCGTTCAAACTGATACGTTGTGTTCTTTTTGGTAACAACTCTTCAGTCCAGTCACACAGCTGGACTGATATTCCGTGCTCTCGTTATTTTATTGATTAGGCTGCCATACGAAACTGTATCGAATGATTTTCGGAAGTCAAGGAAAATTTCTGAGTTAAAAGCAGATGCTTTTCTCCCATACTGGGTAATGATTTTGAAAGAAGAAGTAGATATACGAATCGCACCCTTATGCCTTAATTTACTGCAAAACTGACATATGCATTGTGATTTGTATTTTTCATACACAATCCTGCTCTTATTTTATAATTTGTATTTTTTATCATGGTAATAATAGATCTATTTTATTATTTGAATTGTAACTATGCATGTTTATGTGCACAAATAACGATTATTCTGGCAATATTTGATTGGCGCCAACAAGCACACACAGTTTTGATGTCTTCAAATGGTGACAGGCAAGCTTGAGCGTCTTTCAATATTTTTGTATTTAACATTTTTAATATGAAAAGTTACATTTATAATCAGGATGTAAGGACTTAGGATTGCTTCTTAACAAACATAATATGTATCCTTATCTTCTACACTCACTTATTTATTTATTAATCGTATGATGGAAACAAATATGTGTATACAACATCTGTAAACAAATGTGCACAGTCACTAGCTAGCACAATCTTACATCTCCAGATCTAACTGTCTTATCCATTAGATTGCTTCATGTGATGCATGGTGAATGTCCATTATGGTTCCTTTGTTGGTTCGAAGACAATGGCCAACAGCAGTATGGTGGGCTGACTGTATGGAGGTACCACAGTCGTAGTGTGCATAACTAGCTCATCCCCAACTCTCAGTTAGATAATAGAGGAGAAGTGTTCTTTTAAAGACAATTCAAGGTTCACTTCTAATTACGCCAGTTGCAGTACTCTCAATACTGTCATAGCAACAACAAGGTCACACGTTGCAACATCCCCTGAGGTGGCTGTCGCCCCCCCCCCCCCCATCTGCTGTAGTGTCACACAATGACACAACTCTGCTAAGTGGTGAGACCTCTGGATCCTCAGATGTTTTGGTTCAATTACCTGCATTTTTAATTATCATATTTTGTTGTTATCCTCCTACTATGCACGGATCCTGAAATATATGTCATCATTTCATCAGGTAATTATGTAAGATATTACGCAGGCCAATGAAAAACTTTCAAAAAAAAACTTTTTTACTTTTATAGCTGATCTTTATAGATTTTTAAGTATTGAATCCAAATCTAGCCTTAGTTTTTTCGAATAATATGCTTTTTACTATATAGTATAAAAATCCTATGCTATATGATGAACAGAGAAAGTAGTGAAATGCTTTGTTACAACATAAGCATGGTTTGTATTTACAGTAAGCTAAATAAAACAATGTTATGAGTTAATAGAGGTTTCACCTGTCAGCTGGTATTGGTTTGCATTTTCTTTCTCTTTTTCCTTTGAAGCTTCTTGTGTAGCTTTTTCTACGATGAGTGGTTTGCTGAACTTCTCAGTAAAGTGACCAACAGTAGTCCCCCATCATGTTGGTGTTCCAGCGGCCTTGGTAGCATTCTTCCATCACTTTAAGGTCCTGGTGGAAACCAAACTCATTCATCAGACTGGGAATGTCTGAGCAGTACACTAAATCACCTTCTTGTTGAAAAAATTTGGAAAATTGCTGCTCTCTCTTTTTATACATGTATATGCTGGTTCCAACTGCCTATAAGATCTTTTCTTTTAATCTAGAGCCAAGCAATTCAGCTTTTTCTTTCGTTATGCCCAGATCTCTAACCAAATCGTTAAGCTGGGTATAAGTAAATAATTTGGGCTGTAGACTTTCTATATTACAATGGAATTCATCATCGTCTAGTTCATCTAAATCAGATTGTACATCAGAAAATACTTCTCTTGGAATAGAGATTAAATCACCTGGTGGTTCAGGAACTGGCACATGTACACCATGCCCTACCGAAGGTTAATTTATCTTATTACCTTCATTTTTTCGAATTATGACCTGTAATATCAACAGTGCTAAAGGAGCAATCATTGTAATCATAACATACCTTGTGTGGCGCCCAAGATTTTATTTGATCACTAAGTTTAGATCCAAAGTATGATAGGCAAACCTTTTTCACTGAGTCTGTAATGTTTCTTTAGTGTTTTTTAATCACAAATTCACCACAAATATAACAAAAACTATCAGCAGAGTTTTTACAACCACTATTAGACATTGTACTTAGCACATGTACAGGAAAGGGGAAAGTGAGGTTAGGTTGACAGTAAACAAGACACCATCTGTTAACAAAAGGTAGAATCAGCCTTTTTTTGCCAGCAAATGTTTTTCAGCAGTGCTACCAACGTCATCTATATTCATTACACCTCCTTTTTAAATTATTTTAACTATATAAAAGCTGTTAAATTCGTTAAAAATCGCTGCGAAACGTGAAGAAATGGTGGGTAATACAGTAAGTATCATATTTGGATTTCCCTCCTTAAAAACATAAGAATGAGGTATTTTCAGCAAAAGAGTTATTCCATCGTTGGCCTGTGAATTATCAGACAATTATGTTGCTCCTTGGGTCCTGGGATTTGGTATGGTGGGTAATACAGTAAGATTCATATTTGGATTTCCCTCCTTAAAAACATAAGAATGAGGTATTTTCAGCAAAAGAGTTATTCCATCGTTGGCCTGTGAATTATCAGACAATTACGTTGCTCCTTGGGTCCTGGGATCTGGTATGGTGGGTAATACAGTAAGTATCATATTTGGATTTCCTTCCTTAAAAACATAAGAATGAGGTATTTTCAGCAAATGAGTTATTCCATCGTTGGCCCGTGAATTATCACACAATTATGTTGCTCCTTGGGTCCTGGGATTGCGTCCTGAGATGTGTGTCATAAGTTTGTCAGATGACTATGCTGCCCATAATGTGATACTTCCCGTTATACTCTTTGAAAATGGAATGCACTTTTCAAGTTCTTGGCTATAACAGTAACCGAATAATCAGGCAAACGTAATTCACTCAAGTGTTCAGTGAGGAAATGAAAATGTTATCTGCTCAAATTATATGTGCCAGGGAAATTTATAACTCAAATTACATGAGTTGTGTGCTGCACCACACAATTTAATAATTAAATAACAGTGATCCCTAATAACTTTTTCAGTTGTTTTATCTTACAGTTGACTGCAAACGCATTCTCATATAATGAGTGACTTTCAGGTGTTTCGAGTATATGAACAGAGGTATTATAAAGATCATCAGTCTCACTGTAAGTTCTTCCAGCTCAGAGAGCAACCATCTTGCAGGACCTGTGCCAATGTACAATTCGATATGGTGAAGAGATGGATCGTACGAACATATGGCTTGCTATGCCACTGCAAAGAGTACATGTTGGTCTGTGATAGCGGTTTGTGAAATATTGGGATCTTCTTCAGATTGCACTACAGGTGTGAGAACAAATTACAAGTCTGAGTAGACGATGAATGGTAGTCGCTGTTTGAGGAGAAAATTTTTAAATTCTGTGTATTTATCATCACCTGTCTATACAAGGGGGAGCTTTTATAGAACTGTCGTGCTACTGCTCAGAAAAATTTTCGCTCTTGTCAAGTGTACTGAAATATCTACTGTAAATGGTCTGTACACCATGACGTTTATTCAGCTGTAATGAAATAAGATGTGATAACAGGTTTTTCATGAAACAGTAATGCTGCTTTGTATTCTTTTCATCAGAAATGATCGGCAAATCTGTATGTTTTTCACGCTGCCTGGCAAATTCTGAAAAATGCAGGGAGCCAACAACTTTATGAGCAATCTTACCATCATTATCCTTGGATGCATCCAAGGTGTATACATGAACAGAGATATGCATATTCTGCTCTTCAAATTTATCGATGTCCTGAATTTTCATAGGGTAACCAATGCTTTCATCTTTATAATGACTGGGAACATCTTATACGCCATATTTACCAGGACATTCCAGATGGTCTCCAAATTATTCTCACAGCCCACACTATGCAAAACAGAATTCATCTTTATTTATTACTTTAATAGCCATATGTTTTGACACAGTATCTCCTGGAAGTTTTATGTACGAAGAACTCTCATTACGTTGATAATGGATGTATGCAAAAACGTCCAAAAACAGCATGTTACTTTATACTTTCCAGAGCCTCTTTCTTCGAATTCTGATAACCTTGTTCGTAAGCGGTCATAGACATGCCTCTCTTACCATTCAGTGAGCGAGGTGCTTTGCAATACTACATTTATTCTGCTCTACAAATGTATGATTGCCATCTCAGTCATATTGTGATTTGTAGGAATTGCAAACTCATAGCATATCATAGCATTGCTTTAACTTAATTAAAGAATACTGAGAGTTCTTTAAATCTGAGACATCCTTGGCCTCCAAACAGGTTTACATGCACCAGAAATATAAGGGGGGGGGGGGGTTCCATATATCCAACAGCCCTCCTAATACAAGCTTGTGCAATTCTGTTTCTAATAGAATACCAAATCACTGAATAATTTAGGTTTGCGGTCTGGCTGATTGCAAGCAACTGGTCTTTATTACTGGAACTGCTGCTGGTACTTCTGCACTCACCACTGATGGAACTCTACTGCAGTCGCATCATTTGCACCGATTGTGCACCTCCAGCATGGGTGAAAGGTGGTGTGTTTCCCAGAGTGAACATCCAGATTGAGGTGATGTCACGCTGCTTCTGCCACTGCTATGTGATGTAGGTGTTGGAGTGAGAATGGCAGCGTATTTCCCACTGACATCATGCTGCTGCACTCACCATGGCCACCTCCTTGCCTATGTTGATGTAACGAGTTTACACACAGAAGTCTTGCTCTGCAATGTGCATATACCACATTTATAGCATATCCCCATCACCTTTTTTCAAATGTAATTGTAAAATTATTTCTTCTCCGCAGAAGTTGCAAGTTGACTGTCTTGGTCAACGACATTCACCTCAAGAATATGCAAAGTTTGAACAGTTACAGGGAGATACGTAACATTAGATGGAGTCTCTAATATTTTGTGTACAGCACAAACTGCAGGGAAAAAAAATAAAAACAGAAATTGTATGTAGCAGCTTATCCTTTAAATACATATCTCTTGCGAAATTGCATTAAACATGAATTTTCAGGAATATATTTACAGGCAGGTCATATTTGTAAACATTTTCAGCATCTAATGCTAGATGTCCTACTGTCAAAAAGCCTAAAAGTATTGTTACTGAACCTCTTTAGTTGCTCATATCTCTGCTTTAAGTGTCTTGGTATTTGCAAGTAACTTGAACCCTTTTCATGCTGTTTTAAATGTGTGTTTATATTGTCGAAACTTGTTTACTCTCCGGCATACTCTAACTATACACTCAGTGTGATTATATTTATGTATGTATGTTTGAGTTTTTGCAGAATAGTTTGACCTGTTTATCATATCTGCAAGTATCTTGCATAATATTTGTTTCCCAATGCTTTTGTTGCAATAAAAAACAAGTATATATTGTAAATAATTATGTTTATTAACGTTTCTACATACAGGAAATAAAAAAAATATGTTTTTGACACATTTCTTTTTATTCGTTGTGCCTTACATCTCTACAGTATTATTGAAATAGCATTTTTATACCCTATAAATGCTGCTTGCATTTTGTTCAAACCAACAGGATGAAGGATATATTTCGGTTCTACATCCGTAAACCAAATTCTACAGATTTAATGTTTATAGGAGTTATGGTAGGAGACTTTGGTACTGCAAGCATACATACACTTATGCATTGGTCTAAATGATTTTGTAGGGTACATTTCATGTACATAACTTATAACATCGTTAAATAATGCTTTCACATATTGTTGCCACCGACTTTGCTGTTGCAATCGATACTGCACTTTATTGCCAATACAATTTCATAACACTTCAAAGTTTTAAATAAATACATTGTGATGTCCTGTGATGATGATGAGAACTTCAATACGGGATTATCATACAGGTTGATGATGGTTGCCTTATTTCTACAAATGCTCATGTCAGGAGGAATTTGAGATGGAACATAGTCTGTTGTCATCGACTTCTCAGTGTGCTTCATTGGTTACATTGTTCTCCCTACTTCAACTCTGTAAATTATGTTTTAGCATTATGACGAACATTCTCAGTTTCTACTATAATGTCACATTCACAAAGATATACTAATCTTACTTTTGCATGTTTGGAACCATATGCTGTTAACATACATATCCTGATGATTAAACGTGGAGATAATAGAATCTTCTTGAGGATGAAGGGATCTCTGGATTAGCACAATTGGATCATCATGTGATGTCATGACAGGGGGCAGGGCATGCACCCGCCTCAGAGGGTGTTGTAACATGTGACCTTTTTGTTGTTACGATAATATTGAGGCTAAGGCAAATTGAATATTTATAAAGTGACATTGAATTGTCTGTAAAAGAACACGGACTCCCTACTTTTTAGATAAACATCAGCCTTGTCCAGTGCTAATTCATTTCATGATCCTCTACTGACGTCTTGGAAGATCGAATCCGTCTATCTGCATGAAAAGGTCCTTGACTAGATGTTTGTTGACTACTGATGATTGCTCTTACTGAATTTTCCATGAATGATTGACAATGAAAGAAGACACAACAAGGTTTTTTTGCTGTGCACCATGAGATTTTCCTAGATTTCAAGCGTTGGTACTCTGCTTGTGCAATATCTCGATGAATGGGTAGCTGAGAATTCCTGTGAATGTTGTTCCAGACCTTTAGGATAGCTGTCTTCTTACAGCTGGAGGTGGGGTGATGCTGAGAACAGGAAGTCTTAGAGTGTTTGTACTATGAATACATCTCGTAATGCCAGATTGAGTTGCACATCTATCTTCTTAGTGTGAGCACTATTGATCCTGGTCGAACAATAATCTTCGGTAACAGAGCGCCTATATATGATAAGGTTAAAGCTGTGGATCTTAAAACACGAGCATTAGCTCACCATAAGGTACCACCAAATTCTTGAAGACTTGCTTCTCGTTTTGTCTTTAGCTGCTACAACTGAAAGATGCTACTTTTAAATTAATAGTTCTGCCTAGAGCTATTGGCCTCTGAATCTGACGTCTGGTATGTAATCTGACTGTCTTGTGCATAGATTTAATGCAGATATAACTGTTTTCTGTGGATTTAGGTGGAGCCACCATTACCTGAGGTATACGTCAAAGACTTCCAAATCAGTGGATAAAGAGGATTCATCATCAGAAACGTTGTGGCTCTGGGCAGCCAAGCTAATGTCATCAGCACAAATCAATATTCTTGAAGACGTTCTGTTAAGCTATGAGTGTACAGACCAGAAAGGTGTGACCCCAGCACAGGCACTTGAGGTAAACAATAATTTAGTTTAAGTACCATGCATCTGTCTTTGTCAGAGTAAATATGAAATTGTGTATTGCTTAACATGTTATAAAGTAAGTTCTTAAATTTACGACATGAGATAACAATAGTGAATTCCTAAAGATGTCCTTCTCAACAAGCAGTGTCGTAAGCAGCTGATAGGCCCGAAAAGGCAGCTACACTTCCTAATTTCTGCTTATACCCATTTTTTTATATAAGTAACGAGAGAGAGTCTCTCTTCATTAAATTAATTTCGGTTTTCAAGCTGGTCTACTGTGTTTATTTTTAACAAAAGTGTGTGTTTTGATTGTCCCTATACGTTCAGACGAGATATGCTATTAGGTGGTATCGGTCAAGCCTACGGAATTCTAATGTAGTTATATCAGTTACACATATTACAGAAAGGGAAGTGGACATAAATGTAGATGAGATAGGAGTTGTAATACTGCGAGAAGAATTTTTACAGTGGTCTGAAACAACTAAGTCCGAACAAGGCCCTGGGAAGAACCAATATTCTGTCAGAACTATGGATAGCCTTGGGAGAGCCCGGCACAACAAAACTCTTCCATGCGTATATTAGACGTATGAGAAAGGCTCAATGCCCTTAGTCTTTAACGAGAATGCAATAATATCAATTCCAAAGAAGGCAGTTGCTGATAGGTGTGAAAATTACTGAACTGTAAGTGTAATAAGTCATGGTTGCAAGGAACTAACAGAAATTCTTTACAGAAGAATGAGAAAACTGGTAGAGGCCGACGTCAGGAATGTTCCATTTGGATTCCAGAGAAATGTGGGAACACGCTAGGGAGTACTAACCATACAATTTATCTTAGAAGATGGGTTAAAACTTACATATATAGCATTTGTAGATTTAGATAAAGTTATCCACAATGATGAATGGAACACCCTTTGTGAAATTCTGACGGTAGTAGGGATAAAACAAAGGCAACCAAAGGTGATTTACAACTTGTACAGAAACCAGGGGGCAGTTATAAGTGTCGAGGCGCATGAATGATAATTTGAAGTAGTAGTTAAATTTCAGGAAGAAGAAATGAAAGCTTTGACGTTTTCTGATGAATTGTAGCTCTGTGAGATACAGTAAAGGCCTTGGAGGAACAGTTGAACGGAATGGACAGTGTCTTTAAAGGAGGATATAAGATGAAAATCAACATAAGCAAACCGAGGATGATGGAATGTAATCGAAGTAAATCAGATGATGTAAAGGGAATTAGATTAGGCAGTGGAGCACTGAAAGTAGTAGATGAGTTTTGCTGTTTGGGCAGTGAAATAGCTGGTTGTGGCCAAGGTAGAGAGGATATATAAAGTAGACTGGCAACAGCAAGAAAAGTATTTCTGAGAAAGAAAAAATTGTTAACTACAAATATAGAATTAAGTCTTTGGAAGTCTTTTCTGAAGCTATTTTTATGGACTGTAGCCATGTATGGAAGTGAAACATGGATGATAACCGGTTTAGACAAAAAGAGAATAGCAGTTTTCGAGATGAGGTGCTACAGAAGAATACTGAAGAAGAGTTGAGTGGATCACGTAACTAGTGAGGATATACTGAGTAGAATTCAAGGGACAAGAAATCTGTGGTACAAGTTGACTAAATGGAGGGATCGGTTGGTAGGACACGTTCTGAAGCGTCAAGAGATAACCAATTTAGTGTGAGTGGGGTTAAAAATCGTAGAGGAAGACAAAGTGGTGCATACAGTAAGCAGATTCAGAAGGACGTAGGGTGCAGTAGTTATTTGGAGATGAAGAGGCTTGCAAAGGATATAGTAGAATGGAGAGCTGTGTTTAAAACCAGCCTTCAGACTGAAGGCCACAACAACATCTTCTTGTGTTATAACACCTTATTTCCCAGTTGGTGTATTTCTTCATTGTTTATAACTGGCAGAATATGTCTGATGAAACTTCAAGGATGGTGTGTGGGGAATACAAATGTATTTAAAATATGGGTGGTTGAAGGTCCCAGGTTGGTGCTGAAGGATAGATTCCGTTGATCCAGTGTATTGTAATCTATTGACACTATATTAGCGTCTTTTCCTTTTTTGTCTTGAGTGTGTCGTTAGAGAGGCACTGGGAAAGTCATATGCTAGATTTTCAGTTACTCATAGGATCATCTCGTTGTTAGATATGATCTTCTTAGTTTGATTGCATGTCATTAGCCATGCCTACATTGCATATTCAAGTTCTGGGTGAACAAGTATTTGATTTGTAAACAATGACACTGGTTGAACACCCCATTTAATAGTTCAGCTAAGTGTTACATGGGTTTGTAGAGTGATCTTGGACAGAGAGTACAATATTTGTTTGGTTTCTGTGCTTGCAAATTAACAATGTTAACTGACTTTTTGTGGGATTGCCTCTTAAAATCGACTTGCTTAGCGAAGATTCCTGCTTGTTCGTGAAGGGGCTGACTTGCTCGTTAATTCTGCCGCATGTTGGGCCGTAACACCAGTATGCAGTGTCGTCTGTGTACAGGGCTGTTCATTCATTCCTCGAAAGAGATTTAGCGTTGTCAGCTGTGTTGTTTGTGTGTAGCAGTGGAGACGTCGCTGCAGCTGGCGTAATACTCATCGAATGATGATCGCCAAGCAGCGCTTATACTTACATGTTTCCAACAACATTTTTATTAAACTGCACAGTTTGGCATGGGAAGTTCAACATTAACGTTTCAAAGAGCAGCCCAGCATGCCACAACTTATGGAAACGCGCGTTCGCCGTCCACCAGGTAGCGTGCTGCCGTTGCTTCTGCCTTGCTGCGTTGAGCCTGTGTCGCTTTGCTGCTCAGTCCCAGGACCGGGTTACCTGTGCACGGTAATCTATGAGTTGAGGTTGTTTTTTGGTCTATCAGATTTGGAATCACCTTCATTTTGGGTGGCTTCTATTTTAGAGATACTGTTTTCAATTTCTTGGCTGGGATGAAGAAACTTTTTAATGTGTTTGAGGCAGGTGTATTGTGAAAGGTGCGATTTACGTAGTTATCTTCCAGTGCCTCTAGTTCCTCAGCTGCTTTTCTTCCACTTCAGATTCCTTAATCTTACGAAGTAGCGGATGTTAAGCGGTGGCACTCGGTTTTGGAGTGTCGTTTCTTCGTGAGTTTTGTCGAATTTTGAATACTATGGATGATCGTGACTCTTTTTCTCTAGCTCTTTGAGGAACTTTCTTGTGGTGGTCGGTAATGGTACGCTATAGCTCGTTTGAATTTTTTCCCAAAAACGACTGGCATTATGGGCCCTAAGTCTTGTGATTTCCTCGCCCATCACTTGGTGGGTTTCTCTTCTTATTAGGTCATTGAGATTATTCAAGCCGATCTTAGCACATCTGTTTGGTTAGCGCTGTATTGTATGCAAAATTTTCTTTTTATTTAATTTTGTTTATTATGCATGTAAGGTGTGTTTCTCTGGGTTATGTTTTTTCTTCTTGGGGCCGTTTTCAGCTATACCATGTTATATTGCTTCCACTATTTGTTGTTGTAATTGTTATAATAAGTGGTTTCAATAGTTGATACGTTAGGTTTTGTGCTGAACCCCCTCAATCTGAATTTTTCGATGATCCGATTTCGTGAGTCTATGATTCTTTAATTTTTTCCTCTTTTTTGTGGTTAATAGCTGAAGTTCGTATGACAAATGGCAGGTACCCATTAGCTATGCTGTCACCAAATTCAGTCTCGCTTCAGCATCTTGGTACTTATGGTGTACATATTATGTGATCTAAGATAGAAGTGCCATAGTGATTGATAGTAGCTGCGGGCGAGCCATTTCTGAGTTTGGTGAGATTCAAACTGACTACAAGAAGTTTACCATTTTTATTGTTCGATTCTGTCAGCAAATATCATGGATTTAGCACTGAGTCTCCCGTGACTTTAGCTGGGGCGAGTGAGGGTATATAAATAATGAGGTCAATTGGCAGTTCCTCGATACGAGGTACATATATACTGCGCTCTAATTTTTAACTCGATCGCGTGGTGAATGTTTAGATTTTACTGTAGGTTGAATTGTATTGCAGCTAGGTGTTTAATATGAAACACTGCAACGCATCTATTTCAACTTCTACCATGGCCTGGTTTGGTTTCGTCAAGTCGGTGACAGAAGTAGCTATGTAGATTGATTTCTTTGCCTGGGCATCAGGTATGTGCTACGACTATAATGCTAACTTCTTTTTCTCTTACTAACAAGGGAACTTCCCCATCACACCCCCCTCAGATTTAGTTATAAGTTGGCACAGTGGATAGGCCTTGAAAAACTGAACACAGATCAATCGAGAAAACAGGAAGAAGTTGTGTGGAACTATGAAAAAATAAGCAAAATATACCAACTGAGTAGTCCATCCGCATGATATGTAACATCAAGGCTCACCCGATCTCAGGAGCGCCGTGGTCCCGTGGTTAGCGTGAGCAGCTGCGGAAGAATAAGTCCTTGGTTCAAACCTACCCTCGGGCGAAGAATTTAACTTTTTATTTTCAGTTTATGTAACAATCGCTTATATTTTCATAAATTTTTGGGAGTGAGTATCACATCCACAAGAAAATCAAAATCGGGCAAGGTAGAAGAATCTTTTTACCCATTCGCCAAGTGTACAAGTTAGGTGGGTAGACAACATATTCCTGTCATGTGACACACATGCCGTCACCAGTGTCGTATAGAATATATCAGACGTGTTTTCCTGTGGAGGAATCGGTTGACCTATAACCTTGCGATTAAATGTTTTCGGTTCCCATTGGAGAGGCTCGTCCTTTCGTCTACTAATCGCACGGTTTTGCGGTACGGTCGCAAAACACAGACACTAAACTTATTACAGTGAACAGAGACGTCAATGAACGAACGGACAGATCATAACTTTGCAAAAATAAAGATACTAAAATTTTCAGTCGAGGGAAGACTTGAACCTAGGACCTCTCATTTCGCAGCTACTCACGCTAACCATGGGCCCACGGCGCTCCTTGAGTCCTATAGTCATTGATTTTACATACCTTGCCATAGACTACTCAGTTTGTATATTTTACTAATTTTTTTTCATAGTTCCACACAATTTCTTCCTGTTTTCTCGGTTGATCTGTGTTTAGTTTTTCAAGGCCTATCAACTTTGCCAACTTATAACTAAATCTGAGAGGGGTGCGACGGGGAGGTTCCCTTGTAAGTGTTCAAGCGGTTTGTTTTCCGCACAGAAACCAAATGCATTCACAAAGCAGACAATGGCAATATCTTTCCTAGGTTTGAATGTGAGAGCTAAAGCGTGTTTCCTGGTGTCTCATGCAAGGATAGGTCCTTCGGCTTGGCGATATAGATGTGGATCCGTCTTCGCCAATGAACGTCGTAGGAACTTTTTAGAAACTGTTGTTATTCTTTGCCTCCTTTCAGATATAACGTTGAGGAGGGCTCTAGTGGAGGCTCAGAGAAAGTTTTCCGTTTGATTGCTTCCTCATGCTCTGGGTCAAAGATTATAGTGGTTTCAAATGGCTCTGAGCACTATGGGACTTAACTGCTGAGGTCATCAGTCCCCTAGAACTTAGAACTACTTAAACCTAACTAACCTAAGGACATCACACACATCCAAGCCCGAGGCAGGATTCGCACCTGCGACCGTAGCGGTCGCGCGGTTCCAGACTGTAGCGCCTAGAACCGCTCGGCCAGTCCGGCCGGCATAGTGGTTTCGTCAATCCACTCAACATTCTTAGTTTCGTTATTGAGAAAGGCTTTTTTGGTCCTTCTTTGCAACTCTCATCGTTATTAAAGTTATCAGTGTAGCTGCTGCTGCATTTTGGTGCTTCTTTTTTCGGGTATAACTTGCAATTAAAAATTCGATGTGGTCGACTTCATTTTCCACATTTCGGTTTATTACGGCTGTTTTTTGTGACGTATTGGAAAATCCTGCAACTTCGAGCTTGCTGCTATTGAGGAGGTAGTGTTTTGGATGGTTTAACCTTGTGAGGTGTACAGTGCATTCTGAAATGGTGAGCAAGTTGGCTGTTCTGACTACGTGACTCGAATTTCTTAATAGATCTTGGACTGATGTCTGAAATGATAGCACGGAGTTTGGATTTCGTCTCCCGGTACTTCTAGGTTCTCTTCAGTTTTTTCGTTTGTTATATCACAATAAACCTCGGTTATCACAATGGTGAGCGTGACTCCGTGTGGTTTCTCTTTTTCTTCCTGTTTGGCGTGCTGTGTGATTGTTTTTATGGTTGCCTCTGATTAGTAAGTAGGTCAGACTCGTTTCTTGGGTTTCGAAATGGGTGTGCTGTGATGGTGGTGGACGGCAACTGTTTTAGTGTAGGTTACAGCGATTTTGCTGTTTCTTTGATTATTTTAACGTTTGTTAAATTGGCATAAGGTGTGTTAGATGTGCTGGAATTCCAGCTGCATCTAACCGGTTGTAAACCTGTTCTTTGTGAGAGTAGGAGGTTAATGTGGTGGAACGTCGTTTGTTTAAAAGTTGTTGACAGGTTGTAGATGAATGAGTGTGAACTTTTTGTAATTCGAGTGTCATGTTTGTGGCTGCTTTGGCTGTTTACTTCGGATTTCTTGTCGGAGTTCTCGGCTAGTTCGCGTAGTTTTGCGTTTTTGCAAATCTGGTGCAAACAGAGTTCTTTGCTTCTGTTTGGTTTGTGGAAAGTTGTTGCATATCGGAAACAGGACGAGCCATACTCCCCACGGCCTACTTGCAAGCCATCGCACTCAGCCTTGAGTTCTGGTTAGTTAGCCTTGCCAGATGCGGGTTGGTCGTCCATCCCTGCCTGTCGCCGAGTGTGGCCGCTGTGCAGACTGCTGACCCCAAATCTGGAGGGCTCTGGCAATGCACGCGACGGTGCCGCATTTTACGGCAGTGGAACGAGTTACGTACGATGTAGTTGGCAGCAGTTTTGTCTGAGTGACACGCGTGACGTCGAACAACTACGTACATGTAACAACAGTTCAAGCATTTTCGTCTGCGAGAATGCTTGTCTCCAGATATATCAGAGGAAAGGCCTTAATAGGTATATTGGTTCCAGAAGTTAATGTTTGATACGCCACGAGTGAATGCGTTGTAACAGGTGATTTCCTGAGCACCCGTGTCTGGTAGCTGGTTCGCATTTTTGAAAATCAGAACGTGACAGAGGCGGCTGTAAGCAGCAGCAGGGAGCGGCCAGGGGTGGGGCTTCCAGTTCTCTCCTGGTCTAGAATGGCTGAGAGGCCCACGTGTAGAATGATTTCGTGGAGAGGCTCGGAGCTCGGGAAGTCGACAAGTTGGCCGTCGGCACCCGTGTGGCTGACGTGGCGGATCGCGGCTTCTCTGGAGCGGAGTTTTGTGTCGTGACGCGGTTACCACACCAGAGTTCTGGACTTTCAGAACGCGTTCTCGTTTGTGCGCATCGATTACCGCTCAAGGACTTTCCTGTCGTTCTCTGCGAACATTGCAGAGCAATGAGTGCAGGTGTTTTCGGCGAGTTGTAACTTGATGATATTAGCCAAGTGACAGTGGTGGTTCGGTTCAAAGTAATTGACTTGCCTGGGATAATCGCCTCAGAAACGCAGTAACTCTAATCTCATATAACTCTGTCATTCGACACTTTGCGTTCCCTTCAAGCCACATTTCACACAAGAAGTTATTTATTACTCTTTTACCATACCTGTTTGAGCCACTCTATGGAATCGAACCACTAATAAGCTCAAGAAACCCATTTACGCGTTCGTCCACATACTGCTTCCATTGGATTATCTTTTGATTTTGTAAGGATCTGACTGTCTCTTCTCATGGTACTTATATTTCAAATCACATAAAAGTACAACTTTCATGCACATATAGAAAATTTCCTTGTTTGAGACAACATATGTTATATACATACATTATACATTGTACATTAATAAAACCGACAAACTGCAAAGACAGAGCCCCGGCGGAAACCGGAGAAAAAAAACATCCTATGAACATGTGCCACAGTAAACTTTCGAGTAGGGGAGGAAACGCCCAGGACAGTGCCGAGGTGTGTGGCAGTGGGAAGGGGAGCCAGGCTCATCAACCGCTATTGGCAGGGAGGCAGGTATACCCGAGGTATCCATGACAGCCGATCCAGAGTCCAGGGTGGGGGAGGGAGCCACCGATCCACCTGGAGGCCCTCAGGGAGATGGCAACCGGGGGCAGGGATGGTGACTCGAGGACCACGTCTCTACCAGAAGGAGGTAGGGAAAGAGGCGGCAGCACGAGTCCCGTGGGGCCACACAGGCAGAGCTGATTATGATGGCGGCGCTGCAACGCTTTCGACGTTTGCACCGACATCACCCGCCACCCATGGGCCGCGACGACCGTGGCGCGAGTCCAGCCCACCTTGCACCTGTACTCGTGGGCCCATATTGCCATGCCAGGGGCATACCGCTGCGATGGCTGGGAGGCATCAGCAAATGGAGCAGGGTCCACGGCTGTCGCCCATTAAGGAGCTCTGCCGGTGTCCATCAATTGGCATAGTTTGATAGATGCTCAAAAACAGGGTGAGGGCCGACGTGGTCGGAAATGTGTCGACTGCCTTAGTCAACAGTTGTTTAAAAGTGTGGACAAGCCACTCCGCTGCGCCATTGGATGAAGGGTGGAATGGGGGGCTACAGATATGTTTGATACTGTTGGCCCAACGGAAGTCGTGGGGGAGGGCGCCGTGAATTGGGGACCATTATCGGAGACCAATGTGCGTGGCAGACACTCGATGGCGAAAACTTGGGCTGGGGCTGTGAGTGTAGCCTCTGTGGTGTTGGATGCCATTCGGACAACATATGGGTATTTGGAGTAGGCATCAATAATGAGTAATCTCATGGACCCCAAAAACGGGCCTGCAAAATCGATATGGATGCGATCCCAGGGCTGGCAAGGCACAGGCCAGGGTGCAAATGACTTAGGAGGACTCGCCTGGTGATGTGCACAGACTGTGCACCCATGGACCATGCGCTCAATATCGCCATCAATGCCAGACCAATACACACGCCGGCGAGCCAAGACTTTCATACAGGACCCCAGTGCCCGCGGTGTAACAAACCAAGCACCCGAAGCCATAATTCTGGAGGGATGACCACCCAATAGGCATCCGACTCCATGGTCAATAGAAGGACATCATCGACCACAGAGAGCCTGTGGGACAGGTGGCGCCAGGGGCTGAAATCAGACTGCATCCAACGTGTAATGGATGATGGCCACCGGTCGACTACGTAGTTGAGAACCTGTCACAAGTCAGGGTCGCCAGCGGGTAGCAGCAGCAATGTGAGCAGCCCTAAGAGGCAGACCGTCCAGCGCATCCTGGCAGGCGGAATCAATGTGACAGCAGAGGACCTCCTGTTGGTCAAAGGCAGGTTCGGGGCCCGCTGGGATACGTGATAAAGCGTCAGCGTTAGCATGGTAGGTGTGGGCTTATACCAGGTGGTGTAAGTGTAATTATGTAAAAAAATGCCCAGCACTGGAGATGTTGAGCCGTCTGCTCTCGAAGGTGAGAGTGGGGTCCAAAAAGTCTAACCAAGGGTTTATGGTCCGTCAGGAGGGTGAACTTTGCCCCAAAGAGATAGGTGTGAAATTTTTGGACAGCAAACACTATCGCCAGAGCCTCCTTTTCAATCTGGGAGTAGTTCCGTTGTGCTGGGGTCAACGTCTTAGAGTCATAAGCTATGGGCTGTTCGGAGCCATCAGCATCCCAGTGTGCAAGGATGGCCCTAGCCGTATGCTGACACATCAGCTGCCACAACCTAGTGGCAGTCTGGAGAAAAGGGAGTAAGACAAGGGGCGGACTTTTGCATTACATTTAAATGGAGGAAAGCCTGGTCACAGGCAGGGGTCCAATCAAAAGCTACATGCAGGTGATTGAGGGGTTGAGCAACGGAGGCAACCTGGGGCAAGAACTTCAAGTAATAAGTAACCTTGCCCAAAACACCTGGAGTTCAGGTAAGTCTTTGGGATGAGGAAGGGCCTCAATGGCCACGACATTATGACCTGAAGGGTGAATGCCAAGCCAGTGGCCTAAGTATTCCACCTCCGGTTGAAAAAAAAACAACACTTGTCCAGCCCGCAGCATAAACCAGGAGACTGCAGAGCGTGAAGTAAGGTGCTGAGGTTTTACAAATGTTATAGAGAGAATAATTCTTGATTTTTGAGACTTTATCTTAATAGATCATGAATTTTCAGTATATGATATACAGGAACGCCCAGTCACCAAGATGTCATGCAGATAATTCACACAGGCAGGGATAGGCTGTGTAAGCTATTCCAGGAATCGCTGGAAAATGGCCGGTGCCAAAGAGACAGGTGCTTGTACTTATACAATCAGAAAGGCGTGTTGATAACCATGATGTTCTGAGATTCGGCATCCAAGGGTAACTGGTGGCATGCCTCAGCCAGGTCGATCTTGGAAAAATACTCTCCCCTGGCAAGCTTGGCAAGAAGGTCTTCCTGTCAGGGAATGGGGTAAGTGTCAATGAGGGACTGAGCATTGGCTGTAGCACCGAAGTTCCCACACAGCCAAGGGGACCCACTGGGTTTCCATATGACCACCAGTGGTGTCGCCCATGCACTGTAAGTTTCAGACTCCAGCACGCCAGTGGCCTGGAGCCGATCAAGTTCCTGCTTGACTGCAGGCCGGAAGGGGCTGAGCTTGGAAAAAGCGAGGCTGTGCATCCAGCCGTAGGGTGACATGCGCCTGAAAGCTGGAAGCACATCCGAGATCCGCTGCAAACAACAACGCAAAAGCGGAGCACAGATCATCGAAGTCCTGAAAGGGAACAGCTGTGGAAACGACCTTAACTTTGTCGGAAATTGAAAAGCCAAACAGTTGAAACGCATCCAGGCCAAACATATTCGTAGCCGACGGATGGTCGATGACAAAGAGGGTAAGGAGCCGGGGAACATGCTTGTACGTCGCCTGGACGACGAACTGCCCACGACGGGGAATGAAACCGTCTCTGTAGGCGACCAAACGGTGAGGGCGAGAGGGAGGCGACAACGCAGGATATCCCAACTGGGTATATGTCGCCACAGTAATCAGGGAGATGGTGGCCCCAGTGTCGAGCTGAAAATTGGCATCCTCCGCGAAAATGCGGAGCGTGAGGTAAAGCTTCCACACTGATGGATCATCCTGTGGGACGACTGATTGCAGAGCATGGACTGTATCTTGAGGCCCTGGAAGGGCAGAATTGGAGCTAGTCGAGCGACTACGACAAACCGATCAGATGTGGCCCTCCTTGTTACACAGCGCGCACGTTTTCCAGTGGTGGGGACAATCAGCCCCCGAATGGGCAGTAAAGCACTGAGGGCAAGATGGAAGTGGGCCGCGCGACCGGCGACGAGGGGCGAGCGAAGGCGCCGACCCCATAGAGACGTCAGACAACGAGGAGTCCCGACGGCGCCAGCCTCTGTCGGCCGGACCATGTCGACGTCGCGAGGGTGGAACCCGCCATGACGCCACGATCGCCGTCACCTGCGGTCGCGCCATAAGACGCTCGTTAGCTGCTTGAGCAATTTCAAAGGAGTGGGAAATGCGGAGAATCACTTCCAAGGAGGGGTTGTTCAGTTTCAACGCCGCAGTACGGACCTCAGGATCGAGAGCCAGCTGAACCAAAACATCCCAGATCAGGGAATCTGCATACGAAGCCTTACACTGATGATTGGTGCACATAAAATCGCATGGATGGCTGAGACCCTGCAAGTCCATGACCCAGGAACGATACGATTGACCAGGCTGTTTCTGGTACTGGTGGAAATCCAGCCGAGAGGCGACCACATGGTAACACTGGGAATAATAGTTTGTCAGCAAAAGGCAGCTCTCCTGGAAAGAAAGAGCCACAGGATCGGACAACGGTGCCAACTTGCGGAGAAGAAAGATCCGGGGAGGCCCAATACAAAAACAACGACCATTGGAAGGAGTCTTCCATGACTTGAGAAGCAGTGACATGTTGCTTCAGCCGACGTAAGTAGGTTTTCCAGTCCTCGTTAGCGTCATTAAAGGGTGGAAACGACGGCGGACGTGGGAAAGCATCGGACACCCAAAGACTCTGAAGCTGTCGTGGTAATGCATCCTGGGCATCGATTATGTCCATTAGCAACTGCAGCGACTTTTTTAAGATGTCTAACTGGGGCTGCTGCTGCTGCATGAGCTGCTGCTGTTGCTCCAGCAGACAGACCAACTTCACCTCCATACCAACAACGACCACCTTTTACCTCGTCATCAAAATGTTGTAACGGCGACCGGAACAGTCGCGGGGTTGAAGTGACGGAAAATGCGGCGGGACCCGCGGAGCGGCCCGCGAACGACAACCCAACGGGATAGGACGAACACGATCAACGAAGGACCTTACGACAACAAGAAGAACAAGACGACAGCGTCAAGAAAACCTAACTAAACAACCACGTCCACTCGTAAACAAAACACGAAAGTAAATACGCTGTCTAAGACGAGGCGTTACGTCCAGAGATGTACGCAATGTTAGACTGGCTGGCTGAGCGAGACGCAGGCGCTTAAGTACTCTATTGAGGACGCCGCTATTGGCCGGTGCAACCACGTGTTCCACTGTGGCGCCCTCACGCTAAATGCGGGCCAGAGGGCGAGCGCCGCTACAGCTTACGGCGTGATGGTGCAGAGACCTCTATGGGTCTTCGACGTCCATGACGTCTGGCGGGGATTCAAATTCCGCGGTGCACGGTACCAGATATTTTTGGGTACACAAAGCGTTTCCCAACAATTTTAGTAAGTAATCTCAGTGCGTTAGAATGTGTAGACAGAGGTTACCACTTGCAAGCAAGGATGCAGTTGTAAATGAAGAAGACATAAGGAAAGAGAAGTACTGGCTGTACTACATCACATTTAATGACGTTTAATATTGTCATATCAGGCAGATTCAATTTTTATTGCTGGCTTTAATGCAGACTACTGTCAAGACAGTTACTTGAGAAAAATACTGAAGGAGGCTACAGAGAGGATTCTGCAACCAGAGACTGTTCGTTGTTTCTCCTGGCTAGATTCATCTCAGCTGCTGAACACAGCTCTAGCCCAGCAGGGATGCTATTTGGGTTCCACCATGCCAGTACCCTGTTCTTCACTATGGGGAGCGTCGTTCCATTACAAACGAAACAGACGAAGAGCACTGGTCCTTGCACCATTGTAGCTAGATGTACATAATACACTAACTGCGCTATCCCTTGAGCCTGGTGGAACCCAATTCTAATAATAATTCCTATTCCACTTAAAATAACGGTCTTAACTGACATAAAAAGACATTCCTTCGTTGAGGCAAATTTAGTGTTACCAACAATTTTGAGTTGCCGCAATGAATACCGAGTACGTAGGTACATGTATCCAACCAGGCCGAGAAAAACCAAATTGAAAGCCACTGAGAGTGAAGTCCCCACAAGGACTAACACACGACTGTGGATCAGGTAATATTTACTCGTCTTTTCCAAAGCAACAGCTGCCACACATACTATACTCCACGGTATTAACACATACAATACCTGACGACAGAATAACTTGCTTACTTCAGCAGGTAGCAGGTCGTTTGGAAGCCTGAGATGACGAACACAAGCATACATCTGGTAGCAGAATGAGTTTAGCCAGATACAGCTGAGAAGTGTGAGGGCGCTATCTACCAGCACTGCTGTAGGTAAGTCAGGGACGCCTGCCAAACGATACACGACCTCAGAACACAGGATCTGGATTATACACGTGATCTGAAAGGACAAGAGTATCTTTCCAGGCAAGTTACGTAACTGGGGAAGGGACATGTATACTCCGGCAGTCGAAAAACGGAAAATAATATTTACCATTATAAATGAGATTTCTAAAGGCTTCAAGCTGTCGATTTTGAAATCCTTGTATTTTAAGGTAGCGTTATTTAAACTGTTTTTGTAGTTCAGTGTTTCTTCTGTTAGCTTTTGATGCAGCATGCTGCTAGTACGATCGCTCGATAGAAATTGGAAATAAATGAGCGTACAATTATGGCAATGCTTAAAGGAGGAAAAATTGCGGCACTTCAGCAACAGAATAGCTCTGGAAACAGAGCAGATGGCATCTGTAGCGTTCGATTCCAGACACGATTGATCGTCAGGACTATCGAAGTAGCAGCGAGCATCAGTCACGGACTGTATCATACTAAACGGGACACCCTGACAAATGCTGTACGAGTTGACTGCCATCCAGGCCAGCAGACAGAGGTTGACGTTCACCCTCTGTGTATAGGCCAGGTAGCTGGTCACAGGTATGTGGGGCGACCTCTGCACCACGTCGTCCCACAGCTGCACACGGCACTGCTCGCGCTGCTTAACTGCTTCCAGAGGCAGGTCTTCCAGCGGACACGTGGGGTGGTCCAGGGCGTTCGCCAACAGCTGCACGCAGTCAGTGTCCACGGAGAGTGTAGCGCTGCTTCTGTCCTCCAGCTGCCACTCCTCGTCTGCAAAAAAAAAAAAAAAAAAAAAAAAAAAAAAAAAAAAAAAAAAAAAAAAAAAGACAGCAAGTAAGTGGTGCCAATACACTGCAGGTAGCTGAATCCAGGGCCTTATCTGGATGATAAAATTGGGCGTTGTTTTCCTACATTATCCTGGAGCTTTTACCCAGAATTATTTAAGGCGACAAGCCAACACAAGTTAAGAGTATTGACAAAAATAGACATCATTGTTAAGTATGCAAGTCTATTTCATCTACAGGGTGTCCAAATAGTCCTTCTAACGCTCTTAATAAAAATGAGGAAGTAAATAGGTTTTATTGATATTCCTGTTTTGAAGATGGCCAAAAAAACAATGTTATCAGAATTATATTTTTGTTTCAGCGCTGCAGTCTTTGAGTTCCGAATCCATGGAGCAGCAGTTATATTGTAAAGGAGACATTAGTGGCGAAGTTGTGGGTGCATGAACACCTGCATTATTAAAAACTATGAAAGGCATGATGAGACCGTTTGCCACGGTCCACCTCGTAAAGCAGCCCGTCCTGATTGAGATAAATGTCCTGTATTTTCAGGCTGTCTCAAAGACAGGCCATGTATTTGAAGCAATAAAAAGTGAGAGGAAACATGTGTCATGTCTCTTAATCAGATGAGCAGTCTCCAATGAAATACGTTTGCAAAAGAGTACTTCGACTTCAGGCATCTTGCTGAACAATGCACAACCACACTGAAAAAATTTGAATACGAAAGCATTTAGGGCGGTGTTTGTTACGGAATTATCTGACAAAGATATGGAGTAACAATTTGTAGCCTACGGTACTTCGTTGTGACAACTTCTGCCATGCCTCGCTCAAGAGTGTTGCTTACTGATAAATGTGCCATATATAACAGTTTGCTCAGGAAAAATATTGTTTTCTTGTCTAAGGGAAATACTCATTATCAGCAAGAGTTGGTAAGGAACCCACCTCATCTTATGTGGGCCATGGTGTGATTACAATACCTGTTAGGACCGCATTCTTTTGAAGCTTACATGAATGGGAACTTTCATTTCTCTGTACAACGGAAAAGCCCGGTACCTCAGCTCCATGACAATGCAGTCACAGATCGTGTGTGGTTGTAGCAGGAAGGAGCTTGGGTCACGTTTTGTTACTGAGGTGTGTGGGTTCCTTAATCAACAATTTGACCTCGGATTGTGTGCTGTTCTGCAACATTTGAAGCACATTAAACAGGTGACCACTATATCCCAATATTACCACCTCAACAACCCTTGGAAATGGGCATGACAGATTTCAGATCTTACCACGCCAGTAACTCAGTATGATGATTAATTAAGTCCCATGTGGCTCAACGTTAGGAGATCAATGGAAAATTGACGCAAGTGTTGAGGAAGTCTTTCTAAGCAGAATTACAAGGACGATCCACAATAAAGCAAAGGGGACAGCGAGACACATAGATCTCTGTGTAAGGTGTGACCGTCCATATACCGATCTGCTGGGTACGTATTTTTTATATCTAAGTACGTCAATATAGAACATACTCTTTTGACATAACTCTATGGGCATGCTGTACAAAGAAAGAGGATACAGGCTGAATTCTCGTCTTTCTGATATTTCGCTTTCCTCCGTGAACTTAGTGACCCCATCACGCAGCGTAAAGAAAAGTGATGGAGCAGATTTGTCACCAGTTTGTTTCGCTAACCCGAGAATGTCGAGGAAAAGCCCTACAAAATAAAGTAGCTGAGGATTTACGGAGTACCTTTACCACAATGAACGGTTACTCTTAATATTCTGTTAGCATAAATTCAAAGACACCCAGAAAAATGTAATTACATGGTCTCACTCGTCTCTTGTGTGATGATAATAATGCAGCAATAAACGCAATTGGGACATATATACCTCGGCTCCTGAGTGGATGAATGTGGGATAACAACTCCAGAGACTTGGGATTCAGGCATTGCTCTCGAGATTCCTTCAGTCACTTATCACTTCTTTCACCTCTGACACTGCTTTATCGAAATCGAAAATGTTGGAACTGCAGAATTGTTCGGAGACCCAATAATCAACTGTGTCCCACAATTATTAACTGGGATAGTTAGTTCAAAAGTAGGAAGACGGCGAGTGAGCACAACCTGCAGTAGAACAATGGCTCGCAAAGCACTGTGGTGACCAAACCAGGCCTCAGCTTGAGGACAGCTTTATCGACTGCAATCTGAGAAGTCCTGATAGTTGTTTTCCTCGAGCACTATTCATGTTCAGAGTACAAATCAAAGAAGAATGATACTGATACGCTATACATCATCCAATGTATATAGTTCATTGGCATGTTGAGCGCAAATGTAGACCCAGTGAGACGAATAAGTTCCGAAAGAGTCTTATACACAAGCAGATCCTGTGAAAGGCCGATTATACGACTTTGATGTAGACACAACTTTTTTTTTTTACTTACTTCACTCCCACCACATGATTGGGTGGTGGGCAAGCTGCAGACACGTTGCTGCTCTTCAGCCTACCCAGGTTAGAAATGCCTGTATAGTTTTTACGGTTAGAATGAATAAAATGATAGGTTATAAAAAAAGGCATAGCGTCTCTAAAAAAACACGTACATTGAAGTTGATGATGGTGCTGTGCTGAGGATAAAGCTAGTGCATCTGGCAAGTCATTGGGGAGTCAATTCCCAATAACTACTATGAGAGCAATACAGCATGAAGCTGGTGTAGGTCAGAAAGGGTGTATATATTTCAAGGTGTTGGAGTGGGCTGGGAAGTATGATTGAGAAGTTGATGTGGGTAGAGTGAGGTGTGAGGCAGAGATTACGGTGGTCAGGAGGTTGGAAGCGGGAAGATCTACATATTGAAGATACATAGACGCTAGTATTATAGCTGGTTGGATGAGTAATTGTCTACATACTGTTCTGGTACAGGAAGAAACAGCCAGTTGACGTTTCGCTGGAATGGGATACAGAAGGGGGGGCAAATGGAGGGTAGGTATGACACGTTGGTATAGGCGCAGCAGAAGCCTAAGTATGCAGAGGATAGGCGAGAACAATCTGCTTTTGATCCCCAAGTTTATGGAACATATACAATTTATGACAAAGTTTGAGGAACTTCAGAAGAGAGGGCAATCTAATCAGCTGGTAGAGGTTGCGTGTGAGACGCAAAAGATGATACAGAATGCAAAGGTGTTCTAAGACTCTAAGGAATGGTAAAATTTATAGAGTGCTGAGATCGAAGCTCTATTGGTGGAAATAACACTGGGGCAGTTAAGGCTTTTGGAAAGACGAAGCAAGAAACAAGATAAGGGGTTAACATCCTGTTGATGAAACAGGTATTAGAGACAGAGCGTAACCCAGAATTGGGAAGAATGGGGAAGCAGGACAGCTGTGTCCATCCAAAGGAATCGTCGTATCACTCACCTTAAGCTGTGGAGGGACATCACAGAGAAACTAAACTTGGTCGAAAATGAAGTTTGGAGACACCAGCTTACCACAGCATTGCCTCAACCAGTGGGTTTTTCCAAGTACAGAGGATGGTTGAATGATGGAATCCCCACATTGTCGAGTTTGCTGTTTTCGTGATTTGAGTTTGTTGTAGGTTGGGGATGCATGATTATTCCAAGATATGAGAAAGAAAGTGAAAGTCCTCTGCCCATGTCAGCAAAGAGAACTGGAGCAGCAGGTCCGCCGCCTTACTGTAAATGCTTATCTTCCTCCACGTAATTGGGCACTGTTCTCGTATTGTGAGAGAACTGTGACTCTAATTTATCTGTTCAGTATAGGTGTGGATGCGTTAATAGCTTAATATCCACATCTGACACGCATGTTGTTGTGTATGCTTTTAATAAATTTACAAGTAGATAAATGAAACAGTCAATGAACAAAACGCCTTATTGTTTGGAAAGCAATACACTTATCTTTATCTCCTTTTGGCTGTGGCTGTATGAGCGTGTGTGGTATTAATTGGGGTTCAAATACTCAGGAACTGCAAAAACACTGAGTGGCATTACAGCGCCCGTCTGCAGATGACGGACACTGAACGTTTACTGCAGCTGGGACAAGTATGTGTCTATTGTTGGCCATCGACTCTCTGTATATGCATGCCTGGTCTAGGCTTGACTGAGTGACGTTACACCAACACTGCACTCTGAAGGCAGAAGTGGAACTTTGTCACTTCTCTGCTGTCATCATGGAACTGTTGATACTCTCATAGACAGGTTGGTCTCTGACAGAACTCGTACCAGGCGCTGGCAGAGCTGGAGAAACTTGTCGTGTGTGGTGCCTCAAAACTACAGGAGTGGCTTACTGTTTCACTCTCATTGGTACCTGGTGATGCTGCTTAGGCGTACAGCATCTCTGTGATGATCGATTGACGATTAGCTGCAGGCAATTATCGTGGACACCACAGGTGTCACCTTCAACAGTGTCTCAGGCCCACATGTCATGATACACTGAGGAGAGGTAATTTAATGTAGAACACTGACGCAAGGCCCGGTGATGAGAAACTTTATGCTTGCATCCCCCCTCCCATTACTGGTGTTAGACCGTCAGCGAGAGAGCACCCTGAGTTCCTGCTACTAATAAGGCAAGTGCACCATCCGCTTGTTACATATTTTTTACGAGCTTCAAACAGGAGTGACTTATTTTCAGTTATCTGTGTAGTTACTAGTTTATTTTTTGTAATTTCTTGTGTGTTCGAGTGCTTACAGCATTTTATTTCAATAACAGTTTAGTACACAGTACCGCCGTTGCTATCGACCCCCGTACCATACAGGCTTTTGTTTGTTTGGTTAGAACAACTGAGTGTCAGTTAGACGGTCAGTGATAGAGCACTTCAATTTCCCACTGCTAATAAGGCGAGGACACCGAGCTTCAAACAGGAGTGACTGCAGTAATGGATAGGAACTGTGATTGTTGTGTACAGATGCGAGCTGAGTTGGCGACTCTTTGCTCATAGCTCCAGGCTGCGTTGGCTTCCATCACACAGCTTGAGGCTGCTGCCAAGGGGCGCCACTGTGGGGGACCAAACGCAGGATGCGAGGGACGTTGAGCACGTCTCACGTGTCCTCCGATCGGTCCACTGCTGTGACCACCCTGGGTACTGCCTGCACTGAGGTTGACCCCTCACCCATGGTCGAGTGGAAGATCATACCAAAGTCTGGCAGGCAGCGAAAAACATTCCGAGGGGCCGATCGTAGGGCTCCCTGGTTCGTTTGAAGAGCAGGTTTCGGGTGTTATCTCTGGCTGACGATGTCTGGGCATTCACAGAGGGTGGGTTTGCTGGTAGTTGGGGGCTCCAACGTTAGGCGCGTAATGGGGCCCCTTAAGAACATGGCTGCCAAGATGGGGAAGGAAGCCAGTGTGCACTTCGTGTGCATTCCAGGGGGATTCATTTCAGATGTGGAAAGGGTGCTTCCAGATGCCATGAAGAGTACAGGGTGCTGCCCTCTGCAGGTGATGGCTCAGGTCGGTAGCAATGACGTGTGTCGCTTTGGATTGGAGCAGATTCTGTCTGGTTTCGGGCAGCTAGCTGAAATGGTAAAGACTGCCAGTCTTTGCTTCCGAGATTAAGGCAGAGTTCACCATCTGCAGCATCGTCGATAGAACCGACTGTGGTCCTTTGGTACAGAGCCGAGTGGAGGGTCTTAATCAGAAGCTCAAGCGGTTCTGTGACTGTGTAGGCTGCAGATTCCTTGACTTGCGTCATTGGGTGGCGGGTTTCCGGTTTCCGCTTAATAGGTCAGGAGTTTACTACACACAGGAGGTGGCTACACGGGTAGCGGGGGCTGTGTGGAAGAGACTGGGCGGTTTCTTAGGTTAGAATGTCGCAGAGGACCACAGAAGGGGCGTCTATCTAAAAGTGAGCAGGTAGAACGCAGTAAGGTAGGTGTAGAAACGATTGGTATTGTAGTTGTAAATTGTCGTAGCTGTGTTGGGGAAAGAACCACAGCTCCAAGCCCTAATAGAAGCACTGAAGCTCAAATAGTTGCAGGTACAGAGAGCTGGCTAAAGCCGGAAATAAGTTCAGCCGAATTGTTTTCAAATGATCTAACAGTGTTTAGCAAAGATAGATTAAATACAGTTGGTGGTGGATTATTTATTGCTGTCAGAGGTAGTTGACCTTGTATCGCAATTGACCATCAGATTAAACTATTAATTAGATCGTTTTACCGACCCCCCGACTCAGAAGATATAGTTGCTGAACAGTTCAAAGAAAACTTGAGTCTCATTTCAAATAAGTACTCCGCTCATACAGTTATAGTCTGTGGTGACATCAATCTACCCTCGATAAGCTGGAAAAATTATACGATTAAAGCCGGCGGCAGGCATAAAACGTCATCCGAAATTGTACTGAATGCATTCTCAGAAAATTATTTTGAACAATTGGTTCTTCAGCCCACTCGAAGCGTAAATGGTTGCGACAGCATACTTGACCTTTCAGCAACACTTACAACCATCAAAAAGAAACGCAAAGTATATCTATTTGAAAAAGCTGATAAAAAATGCTGTTAACGCATTTTCAAGAGACAAGCTTCACTCCTTCAGATCTGATCATGTAAGTGTAGAAAAGTCATGGAATGTTTTCAAAGTGATAGTATCGACAGGAATTGAGAGATATAAACCACATATTTAATAAGTGATGGTACTGATCCCCCATGGTACACAATACGGATTTGATCGTCGTTGCAGAAGTAACGAAGAAAGCATGCCAAATTTAAAAGAACGCAAAATCTTCAAGACGTGCAAAGTTTTACCGAAGTTTGAAATATAGCGCGTACTTCAGTGCGAGATGCATTTAATAATTTCCACAACGAAATTCTGTCTCGAAATCTGCCAGAAAACCCATAGAGATTCTGGTCATACATAAAGCACACCACTGGTAAGACGCAATCAGTACCTTCACTGCGCGATAACAACGGTGAAGTCACTGATTGACAGTGCCACTAAAGCAGAGTTATTAAGCACGCTTTTCCGAAACTCTTTCACCAAAGAAGACGAAGTAAATATTCCTGAATTCCAATCACGAACAACTGCCAAGATGAGAAACATAGAAACAGATATCCTCGGTATAACAAAGCAGCTTAAATCACTTAATAAAGGCGAGGCCTCCGATCCAGATTGTATACCAGTCAAGTTCCTCTCAGAGTATGGTGATGAAATAGCTCCATATTTAGCAACTATATACAACCACTCTCTCACAGAAAGATCCGTACCTAAAGACTGGAAAATTGCTCAAGTCACACCAATATCCAAAAAGGGAAGTAGGCGTAATCCGCTGAATTACAGGCCTATATCACTAACGTTGATTTGCAGTAGGGTTTTGGAACGTATACTGTATTCGAACATTATGAAGTACCTCGAAGAAAACGATTTATTGAAACATAGCACGGATACAGAAAATGTCGTTCTTGTGAAACACAAATAGCTCTTTATACTCATGAAATAATGAATGCTATCGACAGGGGATGTCAAATTAATTCCATATTTTTAGATTTCCAGAAGGCTTTCGACACCGTTCCTCACAAGCGTTTTCTAACCAAACTGCGTGCCTACGGAGTATCGCCTCAGTTTTGCGACTGGATTCGTGATTTCCTCTCAGAAAGGTCACAGTTCGTAGTAAAAGACGGAAAGTCATCGAGTAAAACAGAAGTAACATCCGGCGTTCCCCAAGGAAGTGTTATAGGCCCTCTGTTGTTCCTGATCTATATTAACGACTTATGAGACAATCTGAGTAGCCGTCTTAGACTGTTTGCAGATGATGCTGCCATTTACCATCTTGTAAAGTTATCAGATGATCAAAACGACTTGCAAAACGAATTAGATAAGATATCTGTATAGTGCAAAAAGTGGCAATTGACCCTGAATAAAGAAAAGTGTGAAGTTATTCACACGAGTACTAAAAGAAATCAGCTAAATTTCGATTACGCGATAACTCACACAAATCTGAAGGCTGTAAATTCAGCTAAATACCTAGGGATTACAATTACAAATAACCTAAATTGGAACGATCACATAGATAATATTTTGGGTAGAGCCAACCAAAGACAGCGATTCATTGGCATAACACTTAAGGCTGCAACAGGTCTACTAAAGAGACTGCTTACACGACGCTTGTCCGCGGTATTCTTGAGTACTGCTGTGTGGTGTGGGATCCGCATCAGGTGGGACTGAGGGATGACATGGAAAAAGTTCGAAGAAGGACAGCTCGTTTTCTATTATCGCGAAATAGGGGATATAGTGTCACAGACACGATACGTGATTTGGAGTGGCAATCATTAAAACAAAGGAGTATTTCGTTGCGACGGGATTTCCTCATGAAATTTCAATCATCAGTTTTCTTCTCCGATTGCGAAAACACTTTGATGGCACCCACCTGTATAGGGAGAAATGATCACCACGATAAAATAAGAGAAATCAGGGCTCGCACTGAAAAATTTAAGTGCTCATTTTTCCCGCCTGCCGTTAAGAGTGGAACGGTAGAGAGACAGCTTGAAGGTGGTTCATTGAACGCTCTGCCCGGCACTTTATTGTGAACAGCAGAGTAATCACGTAGATGTAGAAGAAATACTAGGGACGGAAATTTCTTCCATCACCTGGATTAGAACCATCTTACCTACGATGCGAGTGCCACCATACAACCATGTTTATGTATGCCATGGTGGAAGTTAACGAGATAGAAATGATTGGTGGTATTTATTGTAATAATTCCTTGGGTTTTTAACATAATTGATTTTGATGTAGCAGAGGCTACACCATGAGGTGAAGTTATTGAAGCAGATGAAGATATGCTGTTGAGTAAGATTTACAGTGACAAAAGAAGCGTGATGTGTAGGACAAGGAGTTATATAGCAAACATAATTCAATGGGACACCTGCCCTTTGGCAATTTCCTCCCACAGTTCCGAATGGGGGACTAGTCTGGAATATTTCGCCAATGGAGGGGTCATCATAATACTTTTCAATTACAGGCCACATGCCCTGTGGATACAGATCAGTGGTTCCCATTACCTACTGCCTTTGAACACTGCTGACCCTTAGGCTTTTAGGAGCAGTTACCCATGCCAAGGGCAAAAGAGCGTCCTGAAACTCTGTCCGCCCCTGCACCATTACTGATTTACTGATGATTATTTTCTAAATTTAAGCAGTAGCAGTGTTTGAATTTGTATCCCAGGACGATTTGCTAAGTATTCAGAGACGCTACCTTTAAGTCATAGGGATAGAAACTTGCGTACAGAATGACATCACACAACTTTACTAGAGCTAGTAGGAAATAAGAGATTTTTAAAATGGTTGAAAGTAATGGAGTTATGAGCAGCGTCTCAGCAGCATTTTCTGGAATGTGTCGTTTTAGTCTTGTGTTGTAAATGATATATTTAATTCGCTTTGTGGTGTTATGGACAGGTACTTTAAACTGCGAGCAAAAGATGTGGTCGTTGTATTTGTGCGACACTGTATGTACCAAATTGTCGAACAGTCATTAGGAACAATGAGGATCAATGAAGATATCTTTAAGATATGAGGCACTGAGTCTGGCTTGTTGAGGTTGTTTCGCAACATGTGGTTGTTATGGACGAGAGGATAATGAACACAATGAATCCTTTTCAATGCATTGTTCATATTATGCAAAATGTGATAGTGGTTTTCTTCATGTGTGTTACCAATGCCAGAGATTTTTTGGTCTGTAGAATGAGAGGCTGGTATCAAGATACCTCACAAGCACCCATTTGCAACATCACTTGATGGTATGTTGTAGCAATTACCTGTGCTTTGTAGAGTGTAGAGTGACAATGGGATTGTGTTATGTGATTGTAACAATTTTCATTAAGGTATAGTTGTAGCATTGAGATAACATGTGAGTGATGATGATCTCGCTGGAGCTGATGGAACAGATGTATGAATGGAATGGTACGCTATTGCTTTGTCTTGATGTGTTATGTGGAGAAATAAGGTTAGGTATAGGTTTTAAGCTGATGTTTTGGGGTGGCTGAAGATAAAGTAGGATTCGTTTTTGGAGTAGATGACTTATATGTTAAAATGAAAGGTGAATGGGGAATTTATCATTATTTATTGGACTGTATGTGGACGTTCAAAGAGACTGAATGTTGTGGAGAACAGTGGTTCTAAACTGAATGTCTCTCATGTTAGGGATGCGACACAAGAAACTGTTGGGATGATGACAGTGAGTTCGACTGATGGTGTGGAAAACTGTGGTTCTGAACTCGATATTCTTCATGGTGGGGATGCAATGCATGGAGTTGTTGGGACGAGGATGGTAAGTTTAGTGTAGTGAATAATGCTTTGCATTTGGTGGGTTAATGTATGGTGCGGCATTATGGGAGGAAGGATAATTGGCCCCCATTTTATCGGCGGCAATCTAAATGGTGCAATGTATGCAGATTTCCTACTTAATGTTCTACCAATGTTACTACAAGATGTTTCACTGCATGACAGAATGGCGATGTACTTCCAACATGATGAGTGTCTGGCACAGAGCTCGCATGTGGTTCAAGCGGTATGGAATAGCATATTTCATGACAGGTGGATTGGTCATTGAAGCACCATACCACGGCCCTCACGTTCACTGGATCTGACGTCCCTGGATTTCTTTCTGTGGGGAAAGTTGAAGGATATTTGCTATCGTGATCCACCGAATATGCCTGACAACAGACGTCAGCGCATTGTCAATGCATGTGCGAACATTACGGAAGGCGAACTACTCACTGTTGAGAGGAATGTCGTTACACGTATTACCAAATGCATTGAGGTTGACAGACATCATGTAGACCATTTATTGCATTAATGTGGTATTTACGGGTAATCACACTGTAACAGCATGCGTCCTTGGAAATGATAAGTTCACATGTATCACATTGGAAAAACCGAAATAAAATGTTCAAACGTACCTACGTTCTGTATTTTAATTTAAAAAAACCTACCTGTTACGAACTGTTCGTCTAAAATTGTGAGCCATATGTTTGTGACTATTACAGTGGCATCTATCACAAAGCGAAAAAAGTGGTCCAACTAAAACATTCATATTTCTTGATGTACTACACGAATATGTTATAAAAAAACGGGGGTTCCTATTTGAAAAAACACAGTTGATATCCGTTTGACCTATGGCAGTGCCATCTAGCGGGCCAACCATAGCGCCATCCGGTTTCCCCCTTCAAGCTAGACAAGTTTAGTTTTTAGTAGTTTTTTCGTTTGATGCTTATTCCGTGAGGTATTTGGCCTGGTCACGATCAATGGACCAGCCTGTGTATATGTTTCAGCCTTTGTGAACGAGATGAGTGACCAAGTTTACAATTCAAATCTTATCATTGTAGTGGGAGCAGTTTGGGGAGGGCACATCAGCAGAATGTTGGATTGACGAAACCACATAGTGAGATTTGTTGAGTGTGTGCCAACCCCTGCCTCCTCACACCTTCACATCCACCTGACTGACTTTGCCCATGCCAGCTCCATCCACCCCCCCCTCCCTCCCCTTCCCCAGGCAGGCGAGCAGTCAAGTCAGCAGCATGCACTGCACTCACCCCCCCCCCCCCCCCCCCCAGCTGCCGCTGTTCCCGGTTCCCGCCGTGAGTGCCCACTGTAGCGCACAGTCCGGCGACTCGCGCTCGACTATCTCGCTGGTGTGCAGCGCTTTAAGAGGAACTTTTTAAAACTACTCTCCATCACGATTACACATTCGTACAGAGTTTTCTCAGACCTAGTATTAACATATGTAAGTAACTCTTCAGGCTGCGGTCCGCGCCCACCAAACCGCAGAGAGAACACCTAGAACCGCAGCGGACGGAAAACGGAGCAGCAACGCTCCAGCAGGTCGCAGGGAATGGGCGCGGACCACAGAGGAAGCTCCTGCAGCCGTTGGTGGAGGGGGAAGGCCATAGGCATAAATACTGGACCAGGTCCACTCGAGGATCAGTCTCAGGTCGCACCTGATGAAGGTTACGAGCTACGTGACCGAAATATCGTGCAAGTACGACGCTGATATCCGGCAGAAAACCTGACAATCCAAGATGTCATTAGATCGGTGGGAAAGCCTGAAGAGTTACTTCAAAAGTCTCTGCGGGGAGGAGATGTATCAAGAAGCTGGACAAGCTACGGCAGAAGAAAGGTAAGATGCTGAGTTCTCCCAGTTTTTTGCTGAGGTGTCGAGATGGAAAAGTGGTACCAGTATTCGCCAGAATTAAACATCACAACAACTCCAGAGCGGCGAACAAGATAAAACGGAGAGCCAGCATGACACTGGTGAGAGAGAGGATTCGAGATATGCGCCACAGGTTAGATGTTGTGGCCAGGGAGCTGTTACACATTCATCTGTACATGGCAGCCTCCTCAACAAGAGAAGATTGGGATTGGGTAGACCGTGCCTCCTGGTCTCTAGCTGAGTGTGGTAGGAGGAATGCCTCATCTTGCCAATCTGCAAAGTTTGACCACATGAGTAAGAAAGCACAGCAGATGGAAGAGACACGCACTGTGACGAATCTGAGTGGCATACAGTTTGATGATACAACCTTAAAGGTACTCAGCAAGGGTCTCAACTTTGCTACGACCCCTAGAAACGTACCCATTTCAGGTTTCGTCAGTGCAGTAGAGCAAGTTGCAGCCACACTTCCACCTAATGTGGCAGAGGAAGTCCGCCGAGAGACCTGCAGGGCCCTCACCAAGGCCAGGCCGCCGAAATCGAACATCACAACCGAGGAGAGGCTTGCACTCAAGAAACCCCGGGAAGACAACAGCATTGTGGTACTGCCAGCAGACAAAGGGAACTCCACTGTCATCTTGCAGCGGGTGGATTATGATGAGAAAGTACGCCAACTTCTGGAGGACCCTGCATACAGAATTCTGGAGTGTGACCCCACGGACAAGGTGGGCAAGAAGACTAATGCTCTCTTGAAGGAAACAGGGATGCCAGATAAGATCATAAGACAACTACGGAAAAAAGCGCCAGTGCCACCTAGACTGTATTGTCTGCCTAAAACACACAAGGAGGGCGTGCCCCTACGTCCAATTGTCAGTAATATTGGGGCACCTACGTACACAACAGCCAAGTACTTGAAAGGTCTCCTGTCTCCATATGTGGGGAAATGTATTCACCACATCCGCAACTCAGAAGATTTCCTGCAACGCCTCAAGCAACTGCACATCACAGATTCGGACATCATGGTTAGCTTTGATGTGGTATCGCTGTTCACCAGGGTCCCACTGAAGGACTCACTAGAACTGATTGCAGAGAAATTTGACGGTGCTCTGTTGGACCTGTTCAGTCATACACTGACATCCACGTATTTCCTGTACAGAAACCAATTACGAGGAAACTGAAGGTGTAGCTATGGGCAGCCCACTGTCCCCTGTGGTTGCCAACATGTTTATGGAGAGTTTTGAGGAGAGGGCATTGGAGACAGCCACATTTAAACCCACATGCTTCTTTAGGTATGTGGATGACACCTTCGTGATCTGGCCACATGGGATGGACAGGCTCAATGAGTTTCTTGAACATCTTAACTCATGCTACCCTAATATCAAATTCACCATGGAACTGGAGAAGAATGGCCAGCTGCCATTTGTGGATGTACTAGTCCAGAGGAAAGCAGATGGATCAATTGGCCACGGTGCCTACCGAAAACCAACACACACTGATTTATATCTGCAGACCAGCAGCTGTCACCACCTTGCACAGAAGAATGGGGTTCTGAAGACTTTGGTCCACAGAGCACATGCCCTGTCAGACCAAGAGAATCTACCTATAGAGACAGAACGTCTCAAAACAGTTTTCTCCAAGAATGGATACACGGACAGACAAATTGAGAGGGCACTCCAACCAGCCACTATACCACAGGTTCCTGAAGAAGATCAAGATGAAGCAAAGAAGGTGGCATATCTTCCCTATGCTGGCTCTATTTCTGCCAGAATCAGTAGGATCCTCCGTAAACACAATATCAAGTGTGTTTTCTGTCCATCCAACAAGATCGGGGGACTGCTGGGGAGTGTCAAAGACGACCTGGGGTTACGAAAACCAGGGATTTACAATATACCTTGTCAATGTGGCATGTCCTACATTGGCGAGACGACAAGAACTGTGGAGACCAGGTGCAAAGAACATCAGAGGCACACTAGATTAAGACAGGTGACTAAGTCAGCCATTGATGAACACTGTGTAGAACTAGATCGTGCCATGAAGTATGAGGATACCAAGATTCTAGCACAAACACCCAGATTTTGGGACAGTGTTATAAGAGAATCGATAGAAATTAAAATGGCTGACGATCTTATGAACCGTGACACAGGGTACCAGCTAAGCAGAGCCTGGGATCCGGCTCTGGAATTGTTAAAGGAGCAATGGGGCCAGCTGCAACACTACACAAACAGAAGAACCAGAGACATGGAGATGGAAAACGATCCCCTGACGGACTGCCAGGCGCACCAGACCGAAGATGGAACACCCAGAAGTGCGACTGGTGGGCGCGGACCGCAGAGGGAACATCCAGAGCCGCAGCGGACGAAAAACGGAGCGGCAACGCTCCAACAGCTCGTGGTGAGCGGGCGCGGACCGCAGGGGGTACGCATGGTACCCCAGACCGTAGATGAAACCCCCAGGAGTGGGTTTGGTGGGCGCGGACCGCAGAGGGAACACCTAGAACCGCAGCGGACGGAAAACGGAGCAGCAACGCTCCAGCAGGTCGCAGGGACTGGGCGCGGACCACGGAGGAAGCGCCTGCAGCCCTTGGTGGAGGGGGAAGGCCATAGGCATAAATACTGGACCAGGTCCACTCGAGGAGCAGTCTCAGGTCGCACCTGATGAAGGTTACGAGCTACGTGACCGAAATATCGTGCAAGTACGACGCTGATATCCGGTAGAACACCCGACAACCCAAGATGGCCAACATATGTAAGAATAACATTAACACTACATCTTGTCCAATTAACTGTTCAATTACAAGTCGAAATATTTTTCATCAAAGAAAATTAGTAAATACAAACAGTATCATACCATTATAATACATGAGAAATTTAGAACACTACACCAGTTACAGTATTGACAAAAAATTAGTTTGTCTGTAGCCATTATGTTACAGATTCCTATCGCCATTTTTAAAACAAGCCTTAGACTGGGTCTGATAAAAACTACATGTACAGAATTTTAGAGTGTTTGTAGAAGATAAAAAGGGACACTTTTGTATACGAAGCAAATGTCGCAGATGTATGAAGGTCTTACCTCCACTGATGTTCAGAGACGGTGTTCAAAGTGCTGTTGGATGGGCATTTTTTAGAGATGTTGCGGGGCTCCTGCTGGAGGGAGACGAGTTGTTCGGTGTACCAGGCACTGGCAGACACCCCAGGTGAGCCGGTTGCCTGTTAGGCTGAGGCTACAACCATTATTTGTGGAATACCCACATGTTTCGAGTGTGTTATGCAATCATTAGCACCCAGCTGGCACTTGAGTAATGTCTCTAAAACATCACACAGTCTCTGTACATCACTAGCGTAGGAACCTTCAGGTAGAGGGTGCACCTGTGAAATTTGTGTCACATATAAATTGTTTTTTTTTAATCTTCTCTAAAAACTCGAAAATTTTGTGTATGTAGTCTTTTTTACTCCCTTATAATAAAAGAGTCAATAACACATCTAAATAGAGTAGTTAGGTTTTAACAGGTCCAGATGGAGAGTTGCCAAGCAGTCGAAAAACTGACTTTTGAAAGAGCACCAGTGATTATCTTGCGTAGCAAGTATAATCACGTAAGATCTAAAACTAGATATTCAGAAGGGTATTTGAACCTCATTCCTCAAATAATTGGACAGTCTTCAGCGCATAACCGTGAAGTGGACGGGTCCCGGTATTAAACTTACCTACAGTCTTGAATTCATCTTCGTATAATAAATCGATGTACTCAGCTGCAGCGTACCAGTAGACGCGATAGGCGGCGTACAGTGAGGCAGCTAGGCTGAACACCTGCGACAGCTCTGGCTGCCGCTCCTCGCACAGCGCACTGAAGTCGTCGGGAAAGGAGAGGTTCCACGGCTGATAGCGCAGTAGGCGTTCACTCAGCAGCGGCCGCCTGTAACACAAAAACCGCGAGGTTAAAAGTTAAAAACCAAGCATGTATGGTTTATGCAACAATGTTAAAGTATCCAGACTGGATTTCCACTCAGCAGTGGACTATAGACTTCCTGGCAGATTAAAACTGTGTGCCAGACTGGCACTCAAATGGTTAAAATGGCTCTGAGCACTGTGGGACTTAACATCTGAGGTCATCAGTCCTCTAGAACTACTTAAACCTAACCAACCTAAGGACATCACACACATCCGTGCCCGAGGCAGGATTCGAACCTGCGACAGTAGCGGTCGCGCGATTCCAGACTGTAGCGCCTAGAACCGCTCGGCCACGGGTGTCACGGGTGTCTAGTAAAAACAATCAACAATTAACTTGGTTTCACCTATAGATGTAATAAGCGACTAGATGACTTCACTGACACACTCAACTTCGACCTCAATATAGACAATGTTTTTGTCTACTGCAATGAACACACGCTCTCCTGTGGCGTCTAATCTGTGACTCCAATACACGTTCTACGACTCGCTAAATATCTCAGAGCTTTCCACTTCAGATTTCAGCCAGCTCTCGGTTCCAAGAATAATTTGAGCAGTAGAGCTTTCCTGGATGGCAGTAAATTCGGGAGCTTTTCTACGAAGTTACACTTTAATGATACAATTTTTGAAGTAGAACTGTCTTTACTCTGAAAGCGGTCTGATTTCCCTATATCTGTACCAACTGACGAGTGTTCATGAGAGTAACTCAAACTACTGCCTAGCCTAAAACACCCCATTCTAACTCCACAAGTACTGTGCAACCTGAATTGCAGCTTTCTTCGTGTAGTACAACCCTGTCTTACAATATACTCATCTACACTTTTCAATCCACCTCCACAACCGGCCGGCCGGGGTGGCCGAGCGGTTCTAGGCGCTACAGTCTGGAACCGCGCGACCGCAACGGTCGCAGGTTCGAACCCTGCCTCAGGCATGGATGTGTGTGATGTCCTTAGGTTAGTTATGTTTAAGTAGTCCTAAGTTCTAGGGGACTGATGACCACAGATGTTAAGTCCCATAGTGCTCAGAGCCAGAGCCTCCCCTACCACTTGTACCTTCATGCTCACTGCCTGACATAATATCTGCACTTTTATCGAATCCCACTATCTGCAGGTCTCCATATGTAGTGAATCAGTAACCCACTCACAATGCCGATGACAGTCGTGGAGTAGCGAACCAAAAATCCCCACACCATAACCAATGTGGAGTAAGAATAGGGTTCCTCAAAAACAGCCCCAGTTGGCTGCAAATAATCCTGCATAACACTTTATCCGGAGTATGTATTTTACCACCCTAACAGACACCTCAGCTACTGCCTTTCTCTGTTCAAGCCACCCTAAACCACACAAGTTCCTTGCTCACACTGACCACTGCCTCTCCATACCTGTATACCACATCAGTTACCATGATGAACTTAACTGGGGATGTTAGTTGATCACCTTCGTTTGAAAAGACCTAGTCCACTTCCCAGACACATAATTCTCCAAAGTGACTCTAGTACCAACCTCTTCGGGTGTAACTGTAATTGTGTACAGTAGGTCTGTTTGGTGGTCAGGAGTTTACACTGTTTATCAGCTGCTACTGTTCGAATGCACAACGGACAACCAACAATTGATAGCAATCACGACAGATTCTAACTGTCCATCCTTATCCACGTTTTCCACTTCCATAACTACGCCACAATAAGCCACCTAAAGGAATCGGAGAACATCACCACAAGACCTACTGGGAAATCACCCATTCCCACATAGGGAGCCGCCTTGTCGCCCTCCATACTGCCAGCATATTTCCTACACCTTTCCCTCCCAGGGCCACACATGTCAACCACTCGAGAGACAACTCCGCTTTCCTCTCACTCACAACTTCCAGTATTTAGTCTCTGTGCTACGAACTGATTTAAAGACACCGGCCACAGGACAAAATATGTGCGCTTTCTCCCCTCTTCTGGCGTCTTCCCGTCTTCCCTCATCACTACTTAGATTTTTCCTTCGTATATTGAGATGAACATGAATTGTAGCCTCGCCGACTGGATGCCAATACATGGACTAGAGCCGCTACTACACGGTATTAGCGTAATTTGTCCTGGAGATGACTTTTTTTTCTTCCCACATAATGTGGGGACACGCTCAGTTTTCGTGTCAGGTTCCACATCACTATTTCCACGAATTATGAAAACTTCGGATGTATTTGCAACCGTCAATACTTTCTCTAGTCAAATCAGTAACACCGTTCATTGTGTTGGTTTTCTCCGCTCGTCTGCTATTTAATACCTGGCACATTTTTAGACAAAATACGAATAAAAAAATGGAAGGCTAAACAATCAAAAAATTGTAAATGACGAGTTTCCGTCACCATCTCCTACCATTCTGAATTAAATGATCCCATTATTTTCTATATCAGTAATGAATACTTCCATGGTTAAAAGTGAAATAAACTCTTAATAAATCTTAGTGAGTACAACAAAGATGTGAGTGCACACTGGTTCATACCTGAATATCAAGCGTCCTGGCCTGTCCTTTTCTTCCATCTCGTAGTGCTCTACATGTTTGCTGACGTATTGCGCGTCGTGTACCAATCCGATTAATTTCGTGTGCAGCATGTCTTTCACACGTTCCACGTCCTTGATCCAACCGTGGAGTTGCTGACCATTCGTGTGGTTACCCTGAGACACACAGAAAATAGTTCAAATTACTTGCATGACATTCACGAGTAGCAGCCTGTCTTAATTTACAGTTACATGTACCACTAGTACATAACACTGAAATTACTGCCAGTGCTAGAGTGTAGTACATTCAGTTTTGTACAGGTACTAAAACATTAATGCACAGCAGATGCCTAGTGGTGTTTTATTAAATACACACATTTGTGAATCTAAGAGAGCTGGAGATATTTCTTGGTAGTTGACATTACAAACGTCTGAATGTATGAAAGCAAACTCTTGTGACGGCAAGTCCGACAGAAACGTTCTGAGGCTGCCAGCAGCGTCGAGTTCCCACATGTGGAGCCACATGGCGTGGCTGGGACTCTGATGAGGTTCAATTCAAACATTGGAACGATTTTCGAAAATAGAATGGCCAGATTGTTGACAAATGCGTAAAAATCTTACTCGTTACCAACGCTGTGAGAAACCTGAACACATGTTGCGACCTTTTACAAACGCAGTTATAGGCATCAGCCGCTCCATATCACAAAAAATTGTCTGAATTAATGGTGCACACATGAAATGTCAGTTTCACTCAAAATTTTGTAGCGTTTGTCCATTGCCTGGCTGCTCGCTTTTGCCGAAAATTTTCAGTTTCTTGCTCGTCATCTAACCCGATGCCGTCTATATCTGAACACGTCTCGAATATTGCAGATTTGAAGGAATGTAGCACGGTTTATTGACTTTGCAAGTTTCAGAGGGGAAAAAATGAGCCTCTCCCAGTTGCTCTTGCTGACATTAACAGATAAACTAAATCAGAGAAGATGTCTCGAAATAATTCTGGTGGATGGAAAGAGAATACTGTGGAATGATTAGGGTTCCATGTCTCAGTCTGTAGAAATGGAACCCTTATAGATGCGGCCATTTGAGTCACATTTATTAATACTCGAAAACTCACTCGTCGAACCCTGGAAGGTGCTTACCGTTGATCCAGAATAGTGAAATTTGGCAAGAAGCAAGGTTTCACAGCGTAAGTAAAGGAAAAGAATCCGAAAATTATTAATCTCTAGTTATATAACACGAAAAAGTACTTCTTTTTCATGTTCTTATCAGTCTGTCTATTTGCCTGTCGGAGTGTCAAGATCATTCTTCCTGGACCAGTTTCGGGTACGAAATTCAAATTTATGTCACATATTAAGGTCTATGCTCCCTTGGCGTTGTACAAATTGTAAGTTTCTAAGTCAATGCAATCAAAAGATATGGCCATTTACGTTACACATTTTGATACTCGGAAACTCACTCATTGAAACCTATAGGGTGCTCCTCATTGACTTAGAATCATGAGATTTGGCAACAACTAAGTTTTCTGCTACAAGCGAAGGAAAAAATGAAGAAAAAATCTGAAACTTGTTAAGTTGTAATTATATCACATAAAAATATCTTTTGCTATTTGGACATACATTGCATTCATCATCTGATATAATCATAACATACGAACATTACTGCATCCAAACAAATGAAATGTGTGTTGTAGTCATTTTTTAGTAGATAAACAGAAATGTCTTATTAAATCTTCTCTCCCTACATACATAAACTGAAGTCCCCTGCTCGCTTATTCTTGTTTGTTTTTGTAGGCTGAGGAGCTAATGTGGATATTCTGAACCGATCTTGGTATTCCTGGACCAATATCTCGCCAGTATCGATACAGATTCTCGATAACAGTCAAAACTCGTTGGTATTCTCGATTCCCAGGATGGGGGATTTGTACAGAACCCTTAGTGCGTGAGTCCCTCTCGCACTTACCCATTCTGTTTTCCTTTTTTTTTTTTTATCTACCTTAGCATCATCCAGTATGTTGTCCTGGAATGCGAGTGTTCATCACTACATCAGTAGTGGTCGAAGGAACAGTGACAGAACTACTCTTGTTCTCAATACGTGGTGTACCAATCCTTTTGGGACGTACTGAAACAGGTGACAGGGGTTCCACAACAGATTATATTGAGTTAGGGAACCAATGCTCGAAAATGCATATTTATTGTGTTAAGGACATACAGAGCAATCACCTCCTAACAACAATGGAGCTCATAGTAATTGGTCCAAGCAACGACTGTCAGACTCAATGCATGTGTTGCAATGATGCCAGCAGTTCTTTGTACTCTTGCAAAGATCTCGAGTGTCCGTTGTGCAGTTGAACAGTAGCAGCTGATAAACAGTGTACACCCCTGACCACCAAACAGACCTGCTGTACACAACTGGGCTCATAGCTCTCAAGCATCTCACTGGCGCATTAACCTGTGCTGGAAGCACACCACTATCTCTGCTGTCAGTGGTCCATTGCATCAGATAGCTTGTGACGTGTTCATGGTAAGGTGTGTTGCTGTGTTCAGTGCACAGTGAATAAGCAAAGGTGGAATGTGCAAGCACTGGGACAAAAGGACTTTGAACTCTACGTCTGCTTGTGTCAATCTATTATCGGCCACAGCGCTGCACAGGCAAACTTCATACAGTTTGTATTGTTTGCAGATGATGCCTCATTCATCCGTGAAGGTGTCTTCAACAACCAAACAGCCAGATCTGGAATGAGGACAATCCCCACGCCACACATATCGTTGGCCAACAGCAAAGATTATTTGTCAAGGTATTTTAGGGCATTATCCAAGATCACTCAGTAGGACCTTATTTGCTGCCTCTCTATCTGATTTGTCCACATAACCTGGTGTTTCTGTGAGATATGCTACCACATTGCTTGGAGAATGTACCGTTTCTTGCCCACAGAATTGTGTGGTTTCAACACGTCGGTAGCCTATTGCGATTGCGGTTTATCGTATCGCGACATTGCTGCTCGTGTTGGTCGAAATCCAATGACTTTAGCAGAATAAGGAATCTGTGGGTTCAGGAGGGTAATACGGAACGCCTTGCTGGATTCCAACGGCCTCATATCACTAGCAGTCGAGATGACATGCATCTTATCTGCACGGCTGTAACGGATGGTGCAGCCACATCTCGATCCCTGAGTCAACAGATGGGGGCGTTTGCAAGACAACAACCATCTGCACGAACAGTTCGACGACGTTTGCAGCAGCATGGACTATCAGCTCGGAGACCGTGGCTGCGGTTACCCTTGACGCTGCATCACAGACAGGAGTGCCTGCGATGGTGTACTCAATGACGAACCTAGGTGCACGAATGGCAAAATGTCATTTTTTCAGATGAATCCAGGTTCTGTTTGCAGCATCATAATGGTCGCATCCGTGTTTGGCGGCATGGCGGTGAACGCACATTGAAAGCGTGTATTCGTCATCGCCATACTGGCGTATCACACGGCGTAATGGTATGGGGTGCCATTGGTTACACGTCTCGGTCACCTCTTGTTCGCATTGACGGCACTTTGAACAGTGGACGTTACATTTCAGACGTATTACGACCCGTGGCTCTACCCTTCATTCGATCTCTGCGAAACCCTACATTTCAGCAGGATAATGGACGACCGCATGTTGAAGGTCCTGTACCGGCCGTTCTGGATACAGAAAATGTTCGACGGCTGCCCGGGCCAGCACATTCTCCAGATCTTTCACCAACTGAAAACGTCTGGTCAATGGTGGCCGAGCAACTGGCTTGTCACAATACGCCAGTCACTACTCTTGATGAACTGTGGTATCGTGTTGAAGCTGCGTGGGCAGCTGTACCTGTACACACCTGTTTGACTCAATACCCAGGCGTGTTCTGGGTACTGATTTCTCAGGATCTATGCACCCAAATTGTGTGAGAATGTAATCACATGTCAGTTCTAGTATAATATATTCGTCCAATGAATATCCGTTTATCATCTGCATTTCTTCTTGGTGTAGCAATTTTAATGGCCAGTAGTGTATTTTGATACTTCAAACCTCATTTTTTGCAGTTCTTTTGTCAGCTTTGTTTATTTACGGCGTGTCATCTATACTCTTTTTCGGGAATTGTCGAGATGATTTTCCAAGTGTCTGCAATGTGCCACTCAAAACGTAGCCGATCAGCAGCTGCTTGCAGCCAGCATATTCCATTTCGAGCATTTCTGTCATAGCATAATCCTACTCGTTTAATATGTGAAATTCTTCTTCCGAGAAATAAACCCGTTTGTGCTGCTTTGCGCCCATGCTTTGTAAGTAATGAGAGTAGTAGCAAGTTGAGAGAGGCATGTTCAAACGTGTACCAACACGCTGGGACCTGTCGCAAGGCGCTATGTGTAAGTAATGTTAGTGGTGAGAGAAGGCGCGTGATGAACTGCGACTGGAATTCTTCATCAGCGCACGCTACGTGGCTGAAGGGGTCTGTGAACAGCCCTGCGGAGGGCCACACGAGTCTTACTCTGTCTCCGACTGCCAGGCAGCACTGAGGTCGGAGTGAAGCGCTCTTGCGGTAACCGTGCCGATGATGGTGACTGCGGTAAGCGCCCACCCACATTGGATAACAATGATGACGACACACTGTTATCACTATTTGCCGACGATGGTGTGATGTCATTCACCATGATCAGCTTGGCAGAGGATGAAAGTAAATATGCATATTTTCTATAGTGTTTTTGTTTATAAGTGATTCTTATCGCTTCTACTTCTTCTATTCCAGACGCAATCAGCCATGACTCGCTGTGGGAGCTGAAACCAGCAGCTGATAATGATGATGACGATTATGATGATCCCTAGGGACTTCGATCTTTGAGAGGCAGATACGTGAGTATTCTACAGTGTTAAATTTTTTGTTGTTATTTTTGAGATGCTCTTGTTTGTAGATGTGCTCCGTGAGAATATCGGTGTTCTGACACAACCACCAGCTGCTGGTACATCTGCACCTGTGTTGTAGTTTGAGTTTGTCAGTCTTCTCTCAGGCACATTCCCCTGCCAACCTCATACACCTCCACTAGTGCCCATGCTGGATATGCCCTTAATGACAAACATGCCAGTTGATGATGAATTGCTGGTAGTGTATTACAGTAATGAACACAACAACAGATTTAAATACATGTATTATTATTCTTATCAGTGATCGAATACGGTTTTTTATTTCTCCTTCATTAGATACTGATCAAGTGCGTCTCTTTCTTCTTCTTCTTCTGTGCAGAGTTACTAGGAGTTCGACGTCGTGTTGAGGAGAAGAGCAATGTCCTAAATTGAGGGAGAACTGTCGCGACATCATGGGGTGAGTCGATACCAGAGTGGTCATACTGAGTCACTTTTATGAGATGCAGGGAAAAAGGGGGGGGGGGGGTCCTGTAAGACAGTCAGCTGTATACTCTACCTTGATTTATATTCATAAGATTATTTTACCTTATTGTAGGGTCGAAATCGTAGATTGCATCCTTATCTGCGCTACAACACACCCTGCCATACCTCTCTGCAGGGCTGTAGTGAAGAACTACGAGTGGAATTATCTGGAATACGCGTACCTCAAGACTGCTACAGCTATCTGAAAACTTAAGTTTCATTCAGAAAGCAAAGTGTGTTTTTAAATCGAAACTATCTGTAAAACATTGGTTTTACGGAATGACTTTTCATAATTACATTTTTCCTAAGCAGGTGCAGTGTATGATCAACAAAGCGTAAGCTGCACCACAAAGGTAATGAAGAAGTCGTCCTTTAAACATTCTCGCAAGTTGTGATGTACTAAATCTACACAATATTGGATATGTATAAGGTAAATAGCCTTTGCTGAAATTGAATGCATGGGTGATGGTAACGAAAACAAGATGCAATGACACGACATGATATGATGTCAGCAGAAACCAGTCTTAAATACGAGACCCACAAGTATCAGTCTTTGACATTACCATCCAGCAAACACCCGTAATATTCATAGAGAAAAGATTTAATCTACCCACAGTATTATCAATTCACTGAAACAGGAGTCCCTAATTCTCTTGTCAAAGGACCCATGATGAGCGTCACACAAGACTTTAGGGATTTTCACGTTGCTACATGCGCCACAAAAAGTTACACTAAGACACAGATCATACTACGTCATTTTGCTTTCCTTGTATACTACTGTCAGAATCAAACGGTCATAATGCTCCGTGGACATCTTATGTGTTAAGACCACATAGCTATTATTCTCGTTAGTGGGAAAATCACTGGTAGTAGTGTTCATAAATCATAGACTTCAGACTCGATAAAGGTTTGAGTTATGCCAGGAGACACGTGCAGAAAGACTAACGTCTAAGATGAATGCTCTCAGAAAGCAGCATCCGGTTTCAGGTTAGTCTGGCACAGATTTTCATTGGCCTTGACATATTCATTAAATATTCTTCTTGTGACTGTAATGGCACAGTTCCTCTAACAAAGCCACTCGGAGGCGTAACACGAGCTAACTGGTGGACCTCAAATGCAGGTTTTCGTTATTGTTGCCCGTCCTCTGTGGTTGTGGCGGCTGGGGCATCGTCGTGTCACATGGACAGTGCTGGCAGTGGTGAGCACACGGGGCCACTACTGGTGTCGAGTCACAAGTGTCAGCTGCGTTATCGTCTGGTCATGGAGTCGCGGGAAATGGAAAAGTGAATGTTAGGGTGGGAAGAGTTTGCACAGTTGTGTCGAACTGTATAAATTATGTGGTATGTATACAGGTTAATTAGGAGACGTGAATTCGACGATCCTCCATGTTGAGCACAAGTAATTTTATAGGACCAGATGTTAACTTACTCATTTCTTATGAACCTCAATTGTTACTGTGCCATAAATTATAGCTGACCCTAGGGTACTCACAGACTAGTACTGAACCAACATCATCGAATTTTGGCTTCTCTGAAATAAATGCGCTTCGAATTATGAGTTGTATCACTGTTGATGAGAAAGATATAGCTATGTTCCAGCGTTTGTAGACTAATAAACTAATGTTCTTGCTATTTCTGCTCATCCTCTCTCTGTAAAATCACATCGTCTACTTATGCTATGATTTTCGTGTCACCTGCTGTTGACCCTTGGCAAAGTATCCTTGTGATATTCTCCACGACAGCATCCATATCAGTGTGTAAAACTTTATTTACCTGCTTTCTTATTAAACTTTGCAATTAGCTGGCTATGTGATCCCAGACCCCTATCTTCCTCCTTCCATTAGGAGTAGAGATTCTGAGGAAGCGAAGATGCTGATGGTGACATGAAATGCCAGACAGAGACTCCAGACCAGTCTCCACTAAATATGAAGCTCACAGGCTTCAACTTGTAAAGCAGGATCTGATGCAAATTTACCTGAATCTGTTAAGGAAGTAGCGAGCAAATACGAAAAAAAGAAAGATACACACTATTTTCTTCTCTATCTCTAACCATTCTGATCTTGGCCTCCCTGTATCATAGCCCCAAAAGGCTCACAGAAGTAGAGGTTGGTTCAGAATTCTTCCAGATGGTTAGTATTAGGACAGGAGAACCAAAGATAGCTCGTGTGTGAACCAGCAAAACTGGGAAACACACTCCAAGAACTGACCACTCGGTGTGTGTCGTATTCTCACCCCCTATACATATAAGGCAGTTTATAAGAGGAGGAGAAAAGTTCACTTACCATATCTTCGAATGCGAGGGGAACCAACAGCTGTGAGTACTGCGTCGCGCCGAGTGAGAGCAGCTGCGCCACGTCTCGCCAGTAGCTGGAGAGGCGTTCCTGGAAAACTAGTGAACAAGCCAGTGGATCAGATTTCTGTATAAGCACAGCTTTCACTTTCTGCCCTCACAAAGTGTATGCAAGTAGCATTCACATTTTGAAACTAGATCAATGTACACTGCCAGTAATTGTAAGAGTTACAGCATGGACACCTCGACCAGATGTTACAAGGCTCATATTCCAGCGGCAAATTTAAAGAGCACAACAGCCAGAGCGAGAGGAGTACAACAACCCGACGTAGATTCAGTCATACAAATTCTTCATACATTGCCTAAGGGTACGTTGCCTGAAGAAATGCAAATAAACAACAACTTCAAATATCAACCACATGACTTGCTCAGTAATAAGACGGAGTTAAGGAATAAGAGATCTTGAGATAATTTACAATCAAATGGTTCAAATGGCCCTGAGCACTAAGGGACTTAACATATGAGGTCATCAGTCCCATAGAACTTAGAGCTACTTAATCCTAACTAACCTAAGGACATCACACACATCCATGCCCGAGGCAGGATTGGAACCTGCATTTACAATCAGTTTTATGTGCCAATAACATAAGGTAACGTAAATGAGGACGTGTAGTTTGCTTATTTTACTTTGACTTACTGACATACATATGACATAATGATTTGCACAGAATTGTGTCTATGCTGGTTTCATAATATGAGTAGTCCTTATGGCGTTTCCAATGAGTTGTATGATTTGTATGAAAACGAGGAAGAATCATGTCCACTCATACATGTTCTTATATTTAGGATGCTCTTGTTTTAACATAAGTAATATATTTTAGTAACTCTGCAAGAAACTGTATGAGGCATTTTGCAAGTGCAGCTGAAAGAGCACTTCTTCCCCTAAGCGTTCTAAAGACCATGAAAATCTATGACTACATTTGTACTGGTATGGTATATTACATATTAATTGAACATTTTACAGTTAGGTGGTGGTACACCTAATGTTCTGTAATTTGTGGAAAGTATCCCATCATACATTTTTATCTCAGTTTATTGTACTTCTTTTTTTTATTTGTTGTGTGGATCAATTCATTTATGACAGTTGTGTGAATGAGATTTATGTTTGTGTGATGTTAATCTGCTAAAATGAATACACATCATTATTAATGCCACATTTTTATGAGCATCTAAACTACTGTAAGTCATTGATGGCAGATACCGTATATGCTATTATCCCCCATCATAATAAACAAGTTTCTTATTTTATTCCCTTATGTCATATGACCATATGGTAATACAGAATGGCAAATTCTGTTAATGAATTTAAACATGATATTAAGATACTCTAATATAAAACATTTACTGATGTAAAATTACTGATGAGAGCTAAGGAAGAATGACTTGTATTCCCCCACTAAACACCTAAGTTGCCACGTATACAGTGTACATGAACAGTGATTTGATAAGACTTATGTTAATTACATTAGCATTGGTAACAATCTACCTTATGCCATTTCTATGATCCTTACGCTCATTTAATGCTGATGTACTCTCAGAGATAGAAAACTCAACATACCGATACAAAGATGAGGTATATAAGTAGATAAAAAATGTATGTTCTGGCTCAGTACCTCACTTTTATGAAAATAAAAATATCGTTTGTCGACACTCATAAAATTGCCCTAGTTATCCAGAACATACATTTTTTATCTTCTATCCCTTTTACCTAATAATAGTATAATATATTATAATATAATTTATTAATATAATATAATAATGACTATAATAAAAGTCATTTATTGTACATATATTTCCTATAGGTGAATGTAATGAAATTAGAGAATTAAGTATTATTTTAAAAACCAATTTTTAAAAAAGCATTTTTTACAACTTTTTCTTAGCCCTAAAAAATTTTCCTATTTTCGACTTGTGAAAAGCATGTTTTTTAAGATTATACTAGAGAGTTAGTATATAAAAATCATTTTTAATGACTTTTTCTTAGTCCCAAAAGTTGTCCTATTTTTATCTTTCGTGAAAAACGTGTTTGTTAATATTGCATTAAAGAATAAGTATATAGAATTATTTTACATTGTCAACATAAGTAAATGTATTAGTTAACAGAAGTAAATTTTTTACATTGAGAAATCTATATCATGAAATTCATTATTTCTTTTTTTTAGTTCCTTCATTCCTTTATATTTTAATTTCATTTGTCCTCTTTTAATTATATCAAAATCAAAATCGTCAATTAATTTAGAAAGTCTATTTGGTAAAATAACTTTAAAATTATTATTAAGTTCTAGACAAAGTTGTTCTCCAAATCTAGTATTTAAATATTCACAGTGTGTAATATTATATAATACAATTATCTCTAGCTCATTTACTTTTCTAATTTCTTTAGACATACTTTAATTATTTATCTTCTTGATTAAAGTAGTCTCCATTTATATAGAATAAATTTTTCAGATTGATATATAATAATTTTTTATTAGATTTTCAGTAATGAGTAATGACCGTATGGTAATGTATCTATTCTATTTTCTAAAACATATCTTTTATTATCATGAGGAGATAGTGCTTTTTTGTTCACTTTAATTGTATATATTTCATGTTTTTCACTTAATTATATTAAATTTTCTATATTGTTCTATATTCTTAAATAAACAATCTTTATAATCTTCTGAACTCATTTTGTTTTTAACAACACATTTTTTAATTCTTTTAGATTTCTTTTCTATTTTGTCACCAACTTTATAAGCATACATCTTTGCTCTTAAGCCACAAAATTCTTCCATTATTTTTCCATTACATTCATCTTTCATTTTACTGACAACTTTCTTCTTTACTTGTGGAATATAATATAAATTATCTGTTGGACAATCACCTGTATCAAAATAATGAATCATTGATTTCATAACTTCATAGAAATCTTCAGTTTCAATATTATAAATATAAGTATCTGTATCTTGATAATATAATTCAATATTTTCTCCATATTTAGGTTTCATAACTCTGTAATGAAAATCATACATTAATTCTTTAGATAAATCAAGTATACTTAATCCAACATAAATAGGTTTATTAAATATTGTTTCAGTTTTATTCATTTGAATAGCAGCAAGATTTTCACAAAATATAGTTCTATTTTCAAAGTTTGGTTTAGCTACATGTTTATCACATACTTTACTATTTGAAACTAATTGTATATCTTATCTATTTCTTTTATTCTCCATTGTTTTACCAAATAAAGAACTATTCATCAATTTTTAGAAATCTTTTTCAAAATCATTTTTAGCTTTAGTTCTTAACCGTGTGATTAGATCTATATACTTCTTTAATGAATCAGATTGTTTAAATTTTAAAATGTTATGTATTTTTGTAACTTCCATTCCTAAAGATAAATATTGTTTAAGATTTCGATAATGTACTACATAATTACACTCTTTATCTGAAGTAGGTATTAGTTTACTTTCATTTGTACCTGGAATAAGTTTTGATTGAGGAGCTAGCAGTAAAACTGTATGTAACCATGTAATTCTTTTGGATATTCTAAATCTGCTTCAAATATATATCCATCTTGACTATTGTTTGACATTTCACTTATTCTTGTACAATTAAAATTATTTGGTTTGTCCCATTTAAATCTACCATATGGTAAATACTGATTCACAGCATAACCATATAAATTATTTGCATCTAGATACATTATATAATTTGATATATCTTTATTATTAAAATCTTTTAAAAATTTATTATTTGCTTTTGGGTATATTTTACAGCATTGTTAAATTCCACCTATTATCCCTTTTTCAACCATTCAGTGCATATCATAATCATGCAATAATTCAAGATTTTGATTAGTAATTTTTAACATTGCATCCCAAGATAAACCTGGTACTGTAAAACACCACGGAGGATCTAGATTATATGTTTGTATACATGTTTTTCTAAAATTTTCGAAAAAATCACTTAACAATAATACATCAGTTTTAAGATATAAATCATGATATTCACCAAGATTTTTAATATTAAATTTTTCCCAGACTAATTTTTCATGTTCATGATCTTCATAACTTGTCACGATCATTTAATTAACTATAAAATTTATCTTTTGTTGGTGACTGCATTTTTTCAATTTTTTCCCAAGAATCTATGTAATCATATTGATAAACACATTTTCTAATTATTAAGTTAAATAATTCTGGAGAAAAATACTTTTTAATGTTTTTAAATTGATTTTTCTTTAAACTTGATGAAAGTTTATTAAGTGAAGACGCCATAAATCTAAATGTATCAACAAATCTCATTTTTAATTGTTTTGTATATTTACTACAACTAAGGTATTAGTTTTCAGTATTTGGTATTAATTTTATTTCTTTATCATCTTAACCGAGTTCTTTTACAAAAAGATGAGACTCATATCCAAACAAATTATGAAAATAAATAGGTACAAAATTAGGTTGTTTTAGTTTTAAATTACACATATTACGTAATGGAGCAATACATTTTCCAGTTAAATGATCATGATGACGAATTAAATTGTAGATTTAAGATACATTTAGTATTCATCAAGATCAAGTGGTTTCATTTCTTCAATTTCAGATAGAATCCTTCCAATTTCTTCAACTTCATGTTTTATACATTTCATAAATTTCTTATGACAATTTGGTCCCCTATAAAATACAGGATCTTTATAAGTTCCATACACATATTTAATATAATAACAAAATCCACTTGGTTCATGTTTTTGATATTTCATTGTATATGGTGTTTCGGGATTTGGTTCGCAATTATCCATTTTTAAAAGTAAACTTTCAAAATAAGCATAAATAACAAATGGAACTTTTTGTGTAAATTGATAATTTTTAAAATTTACAGATTCTCCTTCACCCGGCATTTCAACTGTTAAAGGTTTATTAGTTAAACAATTTGCGTGTTCATCTAGTTTTTCTTAACTATTAAAATGTAGTAAACATAATTCAAAAATAGATTTTATTTCGGAATGTTTAGTCATTGGACTTGATACAAGTCTAAATAAATTTTTTATATAAGAATAATGTGAATTATTACCATTCTAAAAATAAAGTAGATTTACATGTTTTTCCTTTTTAGCTTTTGTTATGTTTAATGGATACACTTGACAACTTTCATCTTCATCATCAAATGAATAACCATTAATAGGTACATTAATTATTTTTTCTATTTTTGGAGTATGATCAACTAGTACAGGAAATTCAATATTTTCGAGTTTTTTATCAAGATCAAGACCAACATCTTTAAATTTTGTTATTCTTTCAGCATTTTCATCTACAGGAAACAAAGCTGATTTTATAGGCCACAGAAAACATTTTTGATCATTATTTTTCACATTAAAACAAGCTTTTTATTTTTTTATTATTTCAGGTAATTCAATATAAGATGATCCTCTTAGAGGAACATGTTTGTTAATTGCTAGTTGTAAACCAATAATTCTATTTAATAACCCTCCAGATCCTTGTGCTTGAAAATTCGATATTTTTTATAAAATATGTGCTTTACTAGATTTGAATTTTTTATTAAAATCTTATTCTGTTAAAATAGTATAGTTTGGTGTTTGTTTTCCAAATTCTTGAACTTTTTCATTTATGTTTGTTTGTGGTTCATATTCACAATATAAATTAAAATTTATTTTTACACCATGATGTACTTTCAAATAGTCTTTAACAATCTTAAAATTTTTTGTTTTTACTGCATTTAAGAAATTATTAGGATGTAGTACATCTACATTATTTTCTAATTTTATATTTTGTAATCTGTTTCCAAATGCCTTTTCAACTAAGTTATCATTAATTGTTTTTCTATCTTTTGGTTTTGCAAATATATTAGTAGAAAATGGAAATATACCTTTTAATGGCTAATCTTCTTTAGTTAGAAAAACGTCATAAATATCATAAAATGGTAACTTTTCCAAAGATTTTCACTACATACAGCTTTATTATTTTTAACAATACTTGTTTGATTTGCATTTAGTTCTTCAGGTGTATAAATCAATATTTTTATAATTTTTACTTACTTCAGTTAAATAATTTTTATGATTTTCACTTATTTTAGACATTTTTTAACAATATTTGTATTATAATAATAAATCTAATTAAATCAACTTTACGTAAATTAGAATATCCTCGTAAATAGTTTCCTTTACAAAATTCATGAAGTCTTGGAACAGTATATCGTAGTCGATAAGCAATATTTTCTAGTCGAACAGCATTGTTACTTTCGATTTTGCTTTTCTATTTATTACTATGTCGACTTTTAGAAAATCATACTGCATTACTTTTATGCATGTGCGATGATTTCGAATTTAGTCCGTATGCGAGCTTACTTTCAGTACTGAAAAGATTTACCTATGCATGGAGAATGATGTGAGTACACGATGGTTATTGTTTGTGTCTAAAGCTACTGGAATTAGTCACGGGCAGATCACAAAAGAAGTGTCCAAAGAACATGTACGTTCAATGTATGGGCATCTTTCTGACTTTGTAAAAGATCTAATCTTCGACATGAGGGACTTGGGAGCATCGTACCGACACATTACACTGACATTTGGCTGTGGGGCAGTGGCAGCAGAACATGGAGCGACAAGTAGGGATTGAGACAACAGAGTGGTGAGATCACCAACCATCACAGACAGACTGACGGAATCTGGATTGAGATTTGTGGTTGACATGTGTCGTTTACTACTGACACTATAGCACAGGCTGCATAATGTAGAGGCAGAGTCAGCTGGGACACTGAGCGGCGTTCTGTGGTGTTCAGAGTTGGGTGTCGCTTTTGCCTGTGGTAGCCAGTTCCACGCTGCTTTGTTCCCAGGTGACCTGGTGGGAGGTCGCGGCAAGCAGCAGTCATCGAAATGGCTGCCTCCCCATCCCATATAAACAAACAGCGGTCAGAAAGACTTGTGACCAAATCATGTGGAAGGCATGCAGAACAGTCCTTCGGAATTTCGAAAATTGTTGAGGGATTTGGAAACGAAACTATTATCCCAATTGGTTTGTAGACTATATGGTACTGGAAAAATACAATCGGAATCTCAGGAAAATGTCATCCACACAGTTCTGATGCTTCCAAGGGTAGGTAAGTGTGAGAACATCCGCACAAAACCAAAGAAAGACTAAATTAATGAAGTGTAGCAGAAATGAAATTAGTGTTAAACTTAACATCAGCCATACCGTAGGTGCAACCACAACGGAGGGGTATCTGTTGAGAGGTGAGACAAACGTGTGGTTCCTGAAGAGGGGCAGCAGCCTTTTCAGTAGTTGCAGGGGCAACATTCTGGATGATTGCCTGATCTGGCCTTGTAACACTAACCATAATGGCCTTGCTGTTCTGGTAGTGCGAATGGCTGAAAGCAAGGGGAAACTACAGCTGTAATTTTTTCCGAGGGCATGCAGCCTTACTGTACGACTAAATGATGATGGTGTCCTCTTGGGTTAAATATTCCAGAGATAAAATAGTCCGCCATTCGGATCTCTGAGCGGGGACTACTCAAGAGGACGTCGTTATCCGGAGAAAGAAAACTGGCGTTCTACAGATCGGAGTGTGGAATGTCAGATCCCACAATTGGGCAGGTAGGTTAGAAAATTTAATAAGGGAAATGGATAGGCTAAACTTACATATAGTGGGAATTAGTGAAGTTCGGTGGCACGAGGAACAAGACTTTTGGCCAGGTGAATACAGGGTTATTAATACAAAATCAAATAGGGGTAATGCAGGAGTAGGTTTAATAATGAATAAAAAAGTAGGAGTACGGGTAAGCTACTACAAACAGCATAGTGAACGCATTATTGTGGCCAAGATAGACACGAAGCCCACGTCTACTACAGTATTACAAGTTTATATGCCAATTAGCTCTGCAGATGACGAAGAAATTGAGGAAATGTATGAGGAGATAAAAGAAATTATTCAGGTAGTGAAGGGGGACGAAAATTTAATAGTCATGGGTGACTGGAATTCGAGAGTAGGAAATGGGAGAGAAGGAAACATAGTAGGTGAAAATGGACTGGGGCTAAGAAATGAAAGAGGAAGCTGCCTGATTGAATTTTGCGCAGAGCATAACTTAATCATAGCTAACACTTGGTTCAAGAATCATGAAAGAAGGTTGTATACATGGAAGAACACTGGAGATACTAATAGGTATCAGATAGATTATACAATGGTAAGACAGAGATTTGGGAACCAGGTTTTAAATTGTAAGACATTTCCAGGGGCAAATGTGGACTCTGGCCACAATCTATTGGTTATGATCTGCAGATTGAAACTGAAGAAACTGCAAAAAGGTGGGAATTTAAGGAGATGGGACCTGGATAAACTGACTAAACCAGAGGTTGTACAGAGTTTCAGGATGAGCATAAGGGACTATTGACAGGAATGGGGGAAAGAAATACACTAGAAGAAGAATGGGTAGCTTTGAGGGATGAAATAGTGAAGGCAGCAGAGGATCAAATAGGTAAAAAGACGAGGGCTAGTAAAAACCCTTGAGTAACAGAAGAAATATTGAATTTAATTGACGAAAGGAGAAAATATAAAAATGCAGTAAATGAAGCAGGCAAAAAGGAATACAAACATCTCAAAAATTAGATCGACAGGAAGTGCAAAATGGCTAAGCAGGGATGGCTAGAGAACAACAAATGTAAGGATGTAGAGGCTTATCCTACTAGGGGTAAGATAGATACTGCGTACAGGAAAATTAAAGAGATCTTTGGAGAAAGAAGAACCACTTGCAATGAATATCAAGGGTTTTGATGGAAACCCAGTGCTAAGCAAAGAAGGAAAAGCAGAAAGGTGGAAGGAGTATATAGAGTGTCTATACAAGGACGATGTACTTGAGGACAATATTATGGAAATGGAAGAGGATGTAGATGAAGATGAAATGGGAGATACGATACTGCGTGAAGAGTTTGACAGAGCACTGAAAGACCTGAGTCGAAACAGGGCCCCCGGAGTAGACAATATTCCATTGGAACTACTGACGGCCGTGGGAGAGCCAGTCCTGACAAAACTCTACCATCTGGTGAGCAAGATGTATGAAACAGGCGAAATACCCACAGACTTCAAGAAGAATATAATAATTCCAATCCCAAAGAAAGCAGGTGTTGACAGATGTGAAAATTACCGAACTATCAGCTTAATAAGTCACAGCTGCAATATACTAACACGAATTCTTTACAGACGAATGGAAAAACTAGTAGAAGCCAACCTCGGGGAAGATCAGTTTGGATTCCGTAGAAACACTGGAACACGTGAGGCAATACTGACCTTACGACTTATCTCAGAAGAAAGATTAAGGAAAAGCAAACCTACGTTTCTAGCATTTGTAGACTTAGAGAAAGCTTTTGACAATGTTGACTGGAATACTCTCTTTCAAATTCTAAAGGTGGCAGGGGTAAAATACAGGGAGCGGAAAGCTATTTACAATTTGTACAGAAACCAGGTGGCAGTTATAAGAGTCAAGGGACATGAAAGGGAAGCAGTGGTTGGGAAGGGAGTAAGACAGGGTTGCAGCCTCTCCCCGGTGTTGTTCAATCTGTATATTGAGCAAGCAGTAAAGGAAACAAAAGAAAAATTCGGAGTAGGTATTAAAATTCATGGAGAAGAAATAAAAACTTTGAGGTTCGTCGATGACGTTGTAATTCTGTCAGAGACAGCAAAGGACTTGGAAGAGCAGTTGAATGGAATGGACAGTGTCTTGAAAGGAGGATATAAGATGAACATCAACAAAAGCAAAACAAGGATAATGGAATGTAGTCTAATTAAGTCGGGTGATGCTGAGGGAATTAGATTAGGAAATGAGGCACTTAAAGTAGTAAAGGAGTTTTGCTATTTGGGGAGCAAAATAACTGATGATGGTCGAAGTAGAGAGGATATAAAATGTAGGCTGGCAATGGCAAGGAAAGCGTTTCTGAAGAAGAGAAATTTGTTAACATCCAGTATTGATTTAAGTGTCAGGAAGTCATTTCTGAAAGTATTTGTATGGAGTGTAGCCATGTAGGGAAGTGAAACATGGACGATAAATAGTTTGGACAAGAAGAGAATAGAAGCTTTCGAAATGTGGTGCTACAGAAGAATGCTGAAGATTAGATGGGTAGATCACGTAACTAATGAGGAAGTATTGAATAGGACTGGGGAGAAGAGAAGTTTGTGGCACAACTTGACCAGAAGAAGGGATCGGTTGGTAGGACATGTTCTGAGGCATCAAGGGATCACCAATTTAGTATTGGAGGGCAGCGTGGAGGGTAAAAATCGTAGAGGGAGACCAAGAGATGAATACACTAAGCAGATTCAGAAGGATGTGGGTTGCAGTAAGTACTGGGAGATGAAAAAGCTTGCACAGGATAGAGTAGCATGGAGAGCTGCATCAAACCAGTCTCAGGACTGAAGATCACAACAACAACAACATCAAAATTGTAGACGAAGGTCTATATGAACTAAACGAGTTCTGCCACCTTAAGCACAAAGTGACTCATAATGGACAAATTGAAGAGGACTTAAAAAGTAGACAAGAATTTTTAAAGAGGACATTCCTGCCAAAATAAATCACCTAATATCAAATGCCGGTCTTTGTTTGAGGATGAATAACTGAACATGTAAGTTTGGAGCGCAGGATTGTACGAAAGTGAATCAAGGACATTGGGAAAATCGGAACATAAGAAAATCGAAGCATTTGAGATGTGCTACAGAAGAATGTTAAAAATTAGATGGACTGATAAGACAAGAAATGATAAGTTTCTTAGCAGAACATTGAAGAGTGGAACATACAGAACGCGTTGGTATGAAGATGGGACAGCATTTTGTTCTTCATCTAGCATTCTTACTGTTCCCTCTTGTTTCTTGTACTTACTGTGTATTACTCGTCCTTCGCTGCATTTTACTGTTACTTTTCTCAGTATTTTGAACATTTAGTACAATTTTACGTTTCCAGATGATTTTTCTAGGTCTACAGGTCCTATGAATGTGTCCATTTTATTTTCTAGTTTTGCTTCCCCCATCAATTACAACGTCAGACGTACTGCTATCTTGTAGTGTTACCCTTCCGACAGCCAAAATGATCATCTGTCATATCCTCTATTTTCTTTTCTATTACTCTGTATATACACTATGTGATGAAAAGTATCCGGACACCCCCAAAAACATACGTTTTTCATATTAGGTGCATTGTGCTGCCACCTATTGCCATGTACTCCATATAAGCGACCTCAATAGTCATTAGATATCGTGAGAGAGCCGAATGGGGCGCTCTGCGGAACTCACAGATTTCAAACGTGGTCAGGTGATTGGGTGTCATTTGTGTCATACGTCTCTATCCGAGATTTCCACACTCCTAAACATCCGTAGGCCGACTGTTTCCGATGTGATAGTGGAAACGTGAAGGGACACGTACAGCACAAAAGCATACAGTCCGACTTCGTCTGTTGGCTGACAGTGACCGCCGATAGTTGAACATGGTCGTAATGTGTTATACGCAGACATCTATCCAGACCATCACACAGGAATTCCAAAAATGCCTCATGATCCCCTGGAAGTACCATGATAGCCGGAAGGTGAAAAAACTTGGATTTCACGGTCGAGCAGCTGCTTATAGGCCACAAATCACGCCAGTAAATGACAAACGACGCCTCGCTTGGAGTAAGGAGCGTAAACATTGGACGAATGAACAAGGGAAAAATGTTGTGTGGAGTGACGAATCACGGTAAACTATGTGGCAATCCGATAGCAGAGTGTAGGTGTGGCGAATGCTGGGTGAACGTTATCTGCCAGCGTGTGTAGTACCAATAGTAAAATTCGGAGGCGGTTTTGTTGTGGTGTCGTAGTGTTTTTCATGGAAGGTGCTTGCAACCGTTGTTGTTTCGCATGGCACTATCACAGCACAGGTCTACATTGATGTTTCAAGCACCATATTGTGTCCCACTGTTGAAGTGCAATTCGGAGATAGCGATTGCGTCTTTCAATACGATCGAACACCAGTTCATAATGCAGCACCTGAATCCTATTGAACACCTTTGGTATGTTTTGGAACGCCGACTTCGTGCCAGGCCTCAGCGACCGACGTCGATACTTCTCCTTAGTGCAGCACTCCGTGAAGAATAGGCTGCCGTTCCCTGAGAAACTTTCCAGCGCCTGACTGAACGTATGCCTGCAAGAGTGGAAGCTGTCATCGAGGCTAAGAGTGGGCCAACACCATACTGAATTCCGGCATTACTGATGGAGGGCGCCACGAACTTGGAAGTCATTTTTAGCCAGATGTCCGGGTATTTTTGATCACATAGTGTATTATTTCTGTCGACAAATTCCATAGACGAGGTGTTATGCTAATTGTGTGATAGGCGTCGCAAGTATCTTCTCCTGACTACAGGATTCAGTCTAACAGTGTACCGTCATTCTCATGTAGTCTAGACGCCAACTTGTATGGTTCTTGGTTGACACCTGCGCCAATGATTTCTTAAACTGCGAAGGTATGTTACCTATCGCTTCTGCGTCCCAAATCTGTGTCAATCTATGACGCTTACATGGGATCTTCAGTGTTTTCCATTGCCACTCTCATTTCTTCTTGACACTTCAATTGAAGTGTTTTTTCTGTTTCTCAAGGTTTCTTTTCCGTAAACGCCTTATATCTATCTTTGTTTGTCCAATTTCTGTGATGGCCTTTTCATAGGTGTCTATTCCTGCCTCTATGGTATTCATCAACGTTGTATCTACAGCTTAAGAGAAATTCAGATGCATTTCATGATTTTCTTGTACTTCAGTGTGCCACTCCTTTCCATATTAATTCATCCAGACCATTCCCTTCATCTTCAGTCAATAATTCATCGCTATTCAATGGACGTCTGAGGTTATATCTGACCCTTGGTATGCCTCACAGCCGAATTACTGTCTGACCTGGACATAACCTAAGGCTGAAACTTTCCTGTGCCTCGATCCTTTTCTAAGCATACCTGCTGTGGGGAAGCAAGAGTTTTCGATAGCTAGCGACTGTTGCGAGTTAAAACAAATAGCGACAGAGACAGAGAGAGAGAGAAAGGGACTCCCCTTTCTTCCACTCCGCTACAAGGCGACCATGACTGTTCGTACCACAGCCATAATGTTATGAAATTGCAGTACGTAAAATTTTGATATTTTTATCATTATATAATTCGTTAATAGAAAGGCGAACAAACATGTAAGAGTAATGCATCCACAGTTTGAAACAGTTGCTCCAAAAATCGATGTTTTACGCTGTTGTACATCTGTGTCAACTTAAAGATGCAAAGCTACAATTTTTGTATTACGTGTATTCCGATACAAACTATAACATATGGAATTTACATTAATTTCTGTCATCAATGATAAAACCAGCTAGAGTTGCAAAATTTTACAACTGTAGTTGATTTTATCACTGGTGACGAATATCAACAGTTGTGCATGTCCCATCCAGAGAAATGCGTGTTCATATCTGTCTGCATTGTTCTTGTTTAGTAGTATAATTATCACTACTGTGTGCTCCTCGTGTACTATGCATGTTGTAATGTTGACTCACTCAGATGTCAGGTTATATATAAGAGAGTGCGCGAATGCCTTAATTTTATCAGGTGAAATGAAAGCGTGAAAATGTAAAGTGCTTGTTATCCACTTTAAACTATTTCTAAGGCCACCGGCTCTATCTTTCCTTGCGACTCAGTGTGTGTGTTCTGCTGGGGTTGGCATCGTGTAGTGGCCCCCCATACCCTCTGGAGCGTATGTGTGTCAGTGGGCCACTCGCAGCACCAGATGGCCTCAAAACTCTAAGAAGTTCTGAAGAAAATGGCAGCACCTTCCTGCATTCTCGCTTTTATCACAAGAGCAATGTCACGAGTCAGACATTTGTGCTGACGTCTTGTGTAAGTACAGTTTAGATCGCATCACATCACATAGTGATCTTTTAATTCCGGACCTGTGCCCTAGCTTTATTCTGAGTATCCTGTGGACTCTCCCAAGACAGCAGCCGTGTTCACAGATCTGCGTGGACGCGCTCCTGGCTTGACGACTACTGGGGCGTCCTATCGCATCCCGACATACCCGCTAAACCATCCGATCTTAGCCTCACAGGAAATGTCTCACAACAGAGTGAGGAAAGCGGCGGTCTCAACGTCCCTGCGATCTGGCGGCTCTACGGGATCTGTTTGATAACGTCAGCTGAACACGACGCAACTGGAAAGACTTGGAGAGTCTCTCTGTCGGTGAACTCAGGCCCTTGTCAAGGCTAGAGGCGGTGTGCTCTACTGCTGAGTTAGCATAATCTCTCCTTATCTGACAACGACTGAAATCTGTCCTCAACCTTCATGTTTATTACTTGTAACCTTGTAAGTAAACATAACCAACTTGACCTTCTGTTTTAAGGAGAAAATGGTAGACTTGCAATATCTCAACCCTAAAAAACCGATCACCCACCCCCTCTTTAAGAAATGGTCATAATTATGATAATCTTAATCTTAGATTTCTTGAATGCATAGCTTTTAAACTTTTGCACATGCAGGTTGCCTGTCACTGGCTGCACCCTACTGCAACTGCCTAATGCACGAGTGCAGAGTCCTGTACAGGGGGGGTGGGGGTGCGAGGGGTGGGGGGAGAGTGGCATCCAGAGCCCTCATACCCACTTCATGTTGAAAGTGTGGGAAGAAGTGAGTGAAGCCTATCACGTCTGCCCCATGTATTTCGAAACTTTGTTCTACAAGTAGATCACATGTTATTCAACATGAAAAACAGTTAAACCATATGAGCAGATAGTATCTCAATGCCATGCACATATATGGCCGACACTGTTTAGCAATATTCTAGTATTAACATTCCGCCAGAGTTATATATAAAACACACACACACACTTCTCTGTGATGGACAGAGGCAGAGTGGTTTTTGACAATATTACATCTTCAAAGCAAGCCCCTTAATCAGTCATTTCGTGATTTTACGTCTCTGTCCCAATGTACCAATGAAGTTGTTTGATGAAAGTGATTGAGGTGAGAGGGTAGCATGATCATTGTCATCCTTTCATTATGTAGAGGCACAACCGTTTGGGATAGGGAAAGTTAGTTTTGTGCAATATTCTGAGCACAGGTTACAGCCAGGTGCAGACCAGATTGCAGTGAGCTATGCATACCAACAGTTGCGAAGTAGAATAGAGGCCACAGGCCCCGTCAAATTGCTGAAAGAGTATATGTAGCGGTTTTGCATGGCGCAAATCACAGGCAGAAGGGGCCCATGGCCAAGCTAGCGCGTTATGAGTACGTGACGCGAAACGCCACGTTTAGCAAAACAGAGGCACGCAGCCACATGTAAATAGGTGCAATTTCACTAACCAAGCATTCAAGTGTGGTAGCTCTCTTGCATGGCGGGGCATGTCACACCACCGGGCTACATGCAGCAACAGATGGCGGGTTGTTGGTTCGACCCTCTGAGGCTGACGCAGAGTCCATAGCCAGGCAGTCAGCCAGCGGCGGGCCACTCTTTGGCTCACTACCACAGGCAGTCATCTTGGCTCCCAAAACATGACCCAAACCACGCTGGCGAGGAAACATGGTGTGGGCCATCCTGCATTGGTCAGTGGGCAGTGCTGAGGCAGCACATGATGGAGGCTGTTGAACCAGCTGCTGGCGCAGTCCTGAGTCGTCATATCACTGCTGCTGTACGAGGCCGACACATTAGCAGAGCATTGCACTGGGTCACTGAGGTGGCGTCCTCAGCATTGTGGAACCCGGTGATGCAGACCGGGGGCAATGGCGGCACTGTAGTTGGAAACCATAAAATCATTCGGAAGTTATCGCTGAGGTTTAATACATTACCCTGACACCAGATGCCATCTGAATTAACAAGAATCTAACTTCACTCAACTGTTCTTCTCTCCATTTACTGGATCTTCTCTATGATTGCTCCAACTATATCTCAAGGTACAAATAATAGCGGAAAGAAACACTCATAGACCTTCGTTTTCCTCATGTAAGAGTTAGTCGAATAGCCACATGTAACCATGCCAACAGGTCACAACTCACTCGAGCTTTGACGTTTAAACATTGCAATTTACCTATCATTGTGTACTGTTACTGCACGTGCCACACTATCGCTTGTTGGTTTATCGACATTATAAACAGGAACCCCATACTTTCTGTACCATACAGAAGTTCGCACTCCGTAACTGGGTGGCCACAGTGGGATGGAGTGAGTGAGAAACAAGTGATACACATGCGTTAAAATGTTGTGTGTTCAGAGGGTCATAACTGTGTACTGTCAGAATTATGGCCCGAATCTCCAAGCGAGATCTATAGTTGGGGCTGATGATTTGCAAGTGTGTGTGGTTTTTTTATATGAGACCAAGTTGATAATTTTCACTTGTTAGATGCAATTGGTAGTGAGCAGATAACTGTGATTATTATTTAGTTCTAATGTTTTTATCTCTATGTACTTTACTTACAACAGAATTTTCTACTCAGCCACAACTCCATCATCATGTGTTCATTAACCTAGACGAGATTTTTTATAGACTACCTAAATGAGCTCATTACGCTTTATTTAACAATAACACACTTCCAAATAAGATACTCACCAGTTTTATACATCCGCTCAGAATCAGGTAGACGCCAGCTCTCACATCTCATCCTGCCGACCGTGGCTCTTGTGATGCGCCGAACAGCTTGGAGTGACTGAGACAGGATAGGTCTCAGATCATCCATTTGCAGCGTTGTCATGTTCCATTCCATGTTGTTCAACCTTTCAAAATAAAATGGAGTCAGCTGATGTAACAAATGATATTCTGAAACTTGACTGTGTTTTATTGAATAGAATAGTGAAAACTAAACTCAACGTGACCCTTCTCCAGCTTTTATGTTTCCCATTCATAGAGGTCGCCAGCCCATTAGAGATGAATCAAGGAGTCAGACAGGTATTCTGGCGTAAATTATGACTGGTATGCGAGTCTAATAACATATTCTGGTGAACTGATCGTTTCTGATGAAATACAGGAATTCACATACAAACATGCAGCCAGAACTATGACTGGACAAGCACGACAGGCCGGCCACGGTGGCCGTGCGGTTCTAGGCGCTTCAGTCCAGAACCGAGTGACTGCTATGGTCGCAGGTTAGAATCCTGCCTTGGGCATGGATGTGTGTGATGTGCTTAGGTTAGTTAGGTTTAAGAAGCTCTAAGTTCTAGGAGACTGATGACCTAACATGTTAAGTCCCATAGTGCTCAGAGCCATTTGAACCATTTGAACCAAGCACGTCCAACCCCCTTTAAAAAAGTGGAGTGGGCACTCCCCCACAACATGTCTCACTGTCTGCTTCTTGGCACCATAGTCACAGGTAGCACTTCCACTATTAAACCCACTTTTCAAGACGTAGTCATGTCTCCGTTGCGCCATTGGGATGAGGTTGAATCTTGAGCTTTCCTGACAACAGAGACCATACTGTGCAACCTTATTCAGTTGGTGGATTCCACTATTTAGGACTGAATTCTTATTGTACTCTGTCTTAGGAAGCAACCACTGACTGGGACCTGTTGTAGTAATGCCATAAATAGTCAACATGGCCCCTTCTGTCTTAACTGCATGAGCGCTGTTCTCCCACGCCTTAGCACTATATGCAACAGCTCTATATCCAAGAGAAATTGCAGCGTTGTTTTGTTCGTCTGCATTTCCTCCCCACTTGTTTCCAGAAATGTGGTACAGTTGATATAGAATATGACCAAACGACTTTCACAGGTTTGCGCAGTTCTGCATAAATGACAGTGACAGGCAGAGGGAGACGCCTAGGTAACTAAGGACGTAGCTGCAGGAAATTTTGGTCCCATTCAGGGGCACATATGACTGCCTGTGTGCCTCTCTATCATGGAAATAGAACTCTGTGAGCTCTGTTTCACTTCTGGTTTGCTGGAGTCTCTATTTGTAAAAGTACTCACTCCGCTTGGTGTCAACTTGGAGGCTTGTCGACACAATCAGTAAGTAGCCATTTTCACTCGATTAATAAGGTCCCTAGGAGTCACTACGAACAACAATAAAAAACTACCTAGGACTTTGGAGTGCAAAGAGATTGGCTGAAGGGTCACGTGGAACGGAACCTGGGCCAGTGGAGTGGCTTCTGTTCACCGGCGAGTACAGGTTTCGAATGACGCCTGGGGATCGTCATACAAGACTGGGTAGGTGACCAGCAACTGGTGCAGGTCTCCGTCCATGGGTTCAGCTGGGCACAGGGCGGTCATATTTTGGGCTGCTATTGTGGATGGGTATCTGACACTGGTGTAGCTGCTGGTGGCCGAAGACTTCTAGCATAAGACTCACCCTCTCTTGCCCTTGGAGTGGGAACAATCAGCAATGATCAACGGCATGAGGATGCAGAGGACAATGGCAAACAATGCATTAAATACACATAACGTGTATCCACAGGGCACGTGACGTGTAACTGGAAAGGTGTCATGATCATCCCCCCATTGGGAAAAGTTTCCAGAATAGTCCACCATTCAAATCTCTGGGAGGGGACTGCCAAGGCGTAGGTGACCTTTAGAAAAAGGTTGAATAATGAACTAAAGGATAATGTTCTTTGTGTTGGGGTGTGGAATGTCAGAAGTTTGAATGTGGTAGGGCAGCTAGAAAATCTGAAAAGGCAAATTCAAATGCTCAATTTCGATATAGTAGGGGTCAGTGAAGAGAAATGGAAGGAAGACCAGAATTTCTCGTTAGATGAGTATAGGGTAATATCAACAGTAGCAGAAAATAGTATAACGGGAGTAGGAATCATTATGAATGGGGAGTGTGTTACAGTTCAGTGATAGAGTTACGCTTATCACAATCAATAAAAAACCAACACCGACAACGATAGATCAGATATACATGCTGATGTCGGAAGCTGACGATGAAGAGATAGAGAAAGTAAATGAATATATTGAAAGGGTAATACAGTACATAAAGGTAGATGAAATTCTAATAGTCACAGGGGACTGGAATGTAGTTGTAGGGGAAGGTGTGGAAGAAATGGTTACTGGAGAATATGAGCTTGGGATAAGGAATGAGAGAGGAGAAAGACTACCTCAGTTATGCTAGTAATAGCGAATACTCTTAATCACAAAAGGAGGATAAACAATTGGAAAATGCTGGGTGATATGGGGAGAGTACAGTTAGTTTACATGATGGTCAGAGAGAGATTCCGTAATCATATACTGGATTGCAAGGCATACCCAGGAACAGATATAGACTCAGATCACAATGTAGTAATGATAAAGAGTAGTTTGAAGTTTAAGAGAATAGTCTGGAAGAATCGATACCTAAAGATGTCAGATACAGAAGAACTAAGGAATCACGAGATACTCCTGAAGATTTGTAAGGTTATGGATACAGCAATAAGTAATAGCCTAGTAGGCAGTACAGTTCAAATGTCTCTGAGGACTATGGGACTTAACAGCTGAGGTCATCAGTCCCCTAGAACTTAGAACTACTTAAACCTAACTAACCTATGGACATCACACACATCCATGCCCGAGGCAGGATTCGAACCTGAGACCGTAGCGGTCGCGCAGTTCCAGACTGAGGCGCCTAGAACCGCTCGGCCACTCTGGCCGGCGCAGTACTGTTGAAGAGGAATGGATATCTCTGAAAACGATAATCACAGAAGTTGGAAAGGAAAACATAGGTACAAAGAAAGTAACTGCAAAAAAACCATGGGTAATAAAAGAAATAATTGAAGTATTTCTTTTATTACCCATTATGAAAGAAGGAAGTTAAAAAATGTTAAGGGAAATTCAGGAATAAAGAAATACAAGTCACTGAGTGACGAAATAGACAGGATGTGTAGGGAAGCTAAGATGAAATGTCTGCCTGAAAAATGAGAAGAAATCTAAAAAGAAATGATTGTTGGAAGGACTGAGTCAGCATGTAAGAAAGTCAAAGCAACCTTGAGTGAAATTATTAGCAAGGGTGGTAACATTAAGAGTGCAGTTGGAATTTTACTGTTAAATACAGAGGAGGAAGTGGATATTTGGAAAGACAACCTTGAAGGCCTCTATGAGGAGGGAAGATTTGTCTTATGTGATAGAAGAAGAAAAAAGAGTTGATTTAGAAGAGATGGGAGATCCAGGAAGAGAATCAGAATTTAAAAGAGCTTTGGAGGACTTAAGATCAAATATGGCAGAAGGGATAGATAACTTTCCATCAGGATTTCTAAAACCGTTGGGGGAAGTGGCAACAAAGCGACTATTCACGTTGGTGTGTAGAATGTATGAGTCTGTCGACATACCATCTGGCTTTCGGAAAAATACCATCCATTTAAATCCTAAGACTGCAAGAGCTGACAAGTGCGACAATTATCGACCAGTCTGCTTAACAGCTCATGCATCCAAATTGCTGACAAAAATAATCTACAGAAGAGTGGAAGAGAAAATTGAGGATGTGCTAGATGACTATCAATTTGGCTTTACGAAAGGTAAATGCATCATAGCGGCATTTCTGACGTTGCTGTTGGTGATAGAAGCAAGACTAAAGAACAATACAGTCCCGTCTATAGGATTTGTTGACCTGGAAAAGTCGTTCAGCAATGTAAAATAGTGCAAGGTTTCCGAAATTCTGAGAAAAACAGGGGTAAGCTATATGGAGAGACGGGTAATACACAATACGTACAAGAGCCAAGAGGGAATAACAAGAGTGGACGACCAAGAATGAAGTGCTCAGATTAAAAGGGATGTAAGGCAGGGATGTAGTCTTTCACCCTTACTTTCAATATGTGCATCGAAGAAGCAATGATGGGAATAGAAGAAAGGTTCAGGAGTGGGATTAAAATTCAAGATGAAGGGTATCAATGATAAGATTCGCTGATGACATTGCTATCCTGAGTGAAAGCGAAGAAGAATTACATGATGGACTGAATGGAATGGACTACTTAATGGTTACAGAATATGGATTGAGAGTAAATCGAAGAAAGACGGAAGGAAGTAGCAGAAATGAGAACAGAGAGAAACATAACATCAGGATTAATGGTCACGAAGTAGATGAAATTAAGGCATTCTATTACCTAGGTGGCAAATAACCAATGACAGATGAAGCAAATGGTTCAAATGGCTCTGAGCACTATGGGACTCAACTGCTGAGGTCATTAGTCCCCTAGAACTTAGAACTAGTTAAACCTAACTAACCTAAGGACATCACAAACATCCATGCCCGAGGCAGGATTCGAACCTGCGACCGTAGCGGTCTTGCGGTTCCAGACTGCAGCGCCTTTAACCGCACGGCCACTACGGCCGGCGACAGATGAAGCAAGGAGGACATTATAAGCAGATTAGCACTGGCAAAAAGGGCATTGCTGACCAAGAGAAGTCTACTAGTATGGAACATATCCCTTAATCTGACGAAGAATTTTCTGAGAATGTGAGTCTGGAGCAGAGCATTGAATGGTAGCGAAACATGGACTGTGGGAAAACCGGAACAGAAGAGAATCGAAGCATTTGAAATGATGGGTTACAGACGAATGCTGAAAATTAGGTGAACTTACAAAGTAAGGAATGAGAAGGTTCTGCACAGAATAGAAGAGGAAAGGAATATGTGGGAAACACTGACAAGGAGAAGTGACACGATGATACAACATCTGTTAGGACATCAGGGAATGACTTTCATGTTACTAGATTGGAGAATACCTCCAGCAAATAATTGAGGACGTAGGTCGCAAGTGCTACTCTGAGATGAAGAGGTAGGCATAGGAGAGGAATTCGTGGCAGACCGCATCAAACCAAAGACTGATAACACAAAAGAAAGAAAGAAAGAAAGAAAGAAAGCAGGAAAGGTCTCTAACGTTTCCTCCCCAAATGCTGGAGATATGTGCAGAGGCTATAAAGGGCCAGGCAGCAGTTTGAAACTTCTATAAACTCAACAAGCTGAACTGTTTGTACGCATCCACGCAACAGCCGGGCTGTGATGTCATCAGACGGCTGCTTAAGAGCGCAGAGGCACGAGTGCGTGTGTTGTCGAGCTTGTGCAGGGGAACACTTGGCGCTGGTCTCTGTACTCAGCGCAAAGGCCAGCAACTCGTCTAATTTCAGTCTTCCTTCTTTCCGTTAAAGTTGCTTCATGCTTTGCAATTTATATGTCCTCTCTGTAATTTCAAGTACTGTAATATTGATTCTGCATCGCAGAGACGAATTTTTAGCTTCCCTGGTTCCTGTGGATATTCTGCAACTGCCGATTTATTTCTTTTTCACAGATGACAACTGCTTTTCTGTTCCTTACGCAAGAAATTAATACTTCCGTTTGTACTTTCACATGTATGCTTGTTCGTGTGGGCAAGACATTTTATATGCTCCTGTGGCAAGTGCTACTTTACAGTGTTCAAAACATTCAAGCTTCTTTGTTGCTAGTATAAACACTGCATCAGTACTATTGTATTCTTCGTGCTCTGATCATGTGAACGGTGACGGCTTTTACGAATGGGAGTAGATCTTTGGTTCTTCTTCACGAGTAGCTCCATACCTTTTAGGAGATATTGCCCTATTTACCTCTTTCTCAGATTAATCATTTCTTCTGAAAGTAGTGCTTAAATGGTCGTTGTGTTCCTCCAACTACTGTAGTGACAGATTATTTAAGCCACCAATGTTCTCATCACTTATCATTTCAGTTTGGGACAGTGACTGGAATTTTTGTGAATGTATCCGCATGTGTGAGTGAGGTTTTTGCAGACCTTCTGTGCCTAACATCTGTGGATTTTCTAAGTAGCTGTACATTCTAAAATGTTTAAACTTCTTTCTCTTCTTCTATACTGGATTTTATCTTATAACTAACATCATTTGGAAAGTTTAGAAATTCTGAGTTCTCTTTGTCCATAAGGCTATATAATAAAGTATGAGTGTCATCAATATAACAAAATCAACGATAGTCATTTTTCTTGGTAGGCTGATGAGCTGTTCCTTCCAGTTTTACATATAGAACTCTGTCGTAACTGTGCTGAGTGTGTTTCCCGTAATCACGCTACCAGCTTTTTCAAAGAGTTTGTTGTCCTATAGAAAATGAGTCAATGTGAAACAATATTTAAATCGATAATACTTGTCTTTAGACAAAATTTGTTCTATGACAAGGAAAAAAAGAAATGAAAATGACGCACCATAAAAGAATTATCGCAAAGTGACGGAAATTGGTGGACGTGATGTGCACAAGCAGACAAACAAATGAATACAGTTTCAGAAAACTGGATGATTTATTCTGGAGAAAGAGCCTCACAAACTGAGCAAAGTCAGTAACGCTTTGGTCCGCTCTGATCCTTCTGCAAGCAGTTATTCGCCTTCGCATTTATTAGCAGAGCTGTTGAATGTCCACCTGAGGGATATCGTTCGAAATTATGTCCAACTGGCAGGTTAGATCACGAAAATCCCGAGATGGTTGGAGGACCCTGCCCAGTATACCCCTAACGTTCTCAGCTGGGGAGAGATTTGGCGAGGACGAAGACAAGCAGCAGAAACTCTCGCCGAGTATGGGCGGGAAATTACTTTGCTGAAATGTAAGGCCAGTATGACTTCCGATGAAGGGCAACAAAACTGGAAGTAGAATATCGTCTACGTATCGCTCTGCTGTATGGGTGACTACTAAAGAGGTCCTGCCCTGAAAGTGAATGGCACACCAGACCATCACTCCTGGTTTCTGGGCCTTATGGTGGGCAACAGTCAGGGTGGTACCCCCCAGATTCCAAGGCCTCTCCAGACACGTCTTTGCTGGACATTGGGGCTCAATTAGAAGTGGGGCTCATCGCAGAATACTGTTCCAATCTATGAGATTCCTGGCCAAAGTCGCGTCTGGAGACGACCCAGATGGTCATGGGATACCAACCTTACTGTGGTCCGCCATATGTTCTGACAACCCTGAGTGATGCTCAGGGGTGTCATTTGTTTTCACAGCAGGACCTCTCTGGTTGCCATCTGTCGCACCCTTACAGCACACCAGTTCGTCTATGGTGTTCTACACCCCGTTTTGCGTAGTGTATCCCCACCTACCAATAGTATCACCAGGAACATCACTTATGTGAGGTTTTGGCGGTGTCTGGAACATCCCGTTCAGCTCAGTGTTAACACGCCTTACAGCAGTTTTTACCCAGGACCAATCCTGGCGCTGAAAGGCCTCCACAAACACGACATTTGTTTGGTCAGTTCCTGCTCCTATTTTATTCAGATTACTCCCAATAGTACACCTTGGATTCATACCCTAGGTTGTTTCCTGCTCCCCCAAAAATAATTAAATGATCTCCCTTCTCAAAGTCCCTCCATAGCTCAGCTAAGTTTTCAGACACCTGGCTAAGGCTAGCATTTGGTTTCACTGAACTTGTGACCTGGTACACTGCACTATAATATTAGTAATTTTCGCTCACAAACATTAATATACGCTCAATAGTAAACGGCTGATGGCCTGAAGTTATCGAACAATTGTAATGTAAAAGAAATGAACCATCGCATAGCAGCAACTAAATCTATTAATATTTATATTTGCTGCTCCTGCGCGGTGGCTGTAAATCTCTATGTACATGTATCGATTAATGATAAAAAAAGGAATTCTGTTGTTTCAAGACTAATGAGGTCTTGAGCGCTTCACCTTTTACTGTCCCTATTCCATGAAAGGCGGACGCGGACTTGTCGCGTTCCGCAATCGGTATTTTATAATTTGTGAAAAATGCTCTGTAAATGTGCTAATTGTTGTTTCCCAATCAGAGAACATATAGTTTCATATAACTGATTAGAAACAGACATCATCAAGAGGACATTAAGATTGAATATTGACTGTTATCTGTAAAACATTTGTTCATATGAGCCATCCATTGTAATTTAATATAAAAAGGTACGCAGCATTTAAAAGAAGTGTGTCAGAGATAAGTGTGCTTATTTTAACAAATTATCCTTAAGTAACTCCATCTCCTCGTTACCTGAATGTTAATCATTTTGTATCAGTTTATCTCCAGAAACTACCATCACGCTGATGGACCGGACGCAGCATGAGGCAGGAAGAACATTATCGTTTTCCTATCATTTCTGAATCAATTCCTTTCTTAATTACGTAGTGATGCTTTTATTTCAAAGTCAATAAATCTTTTGGTCCCTTAGTGTCGATCCGGGTATGACTACATCGTGACCACGAAAACGCACGGAAATGATTTTCTTGTTTCTTACCATTCTCAAGTAAACTAATCTGCTGGTATTGTTCAAAATAGTGCAGTCAGGTATTTAATGATTACCGTGAGTTATTACAAAAGTACAATCAATCCCTGTTTCTGTTGCCAAGTTACCCTCCAAAATATTTAATTACATTTTCAAAAAAATATTTTTTTTCCTTTTCTTTCCTCCACTTCATAACACTACAGCATCTAATTCCTTCTGAAACTCCTGGCCTACACCCCTCCCATGATTGCTGCCTAGAAGCAGTATTCTTTTTTTGCTATTCTGATTTGATCCCGACCTGTCTTTTTTCTTTAAGCGATTGTTCTGCTTCAACCTACATTCAACTACATCTGGATGAGGAATTTCCTCTACTACTTCAGATAGCAAGCCAAATAGGTTTACTAACTGAATTTCGAAAGGTTTTTCTTTTTGATCCTTTGGTTCGACCTTTTCTCGCCCCCCATCTGTTTTCTTCCCTTAGCCTACATAATTCCTAAACTGCATATTCCAGTTCAGCCATAAGGGCACAAATTTTTGGCCCCTGTTCAGTGATTTTTCTGTCCTTTCTACATAACCTACATTTCCATGGAGAAGCCTCATTATCTATCCCCGATTCCTCGTCGCCGTATTCATCCCGATGAAACCACAACCTACAGTCCTTACACTCCCTCCAGGTTTCTACGGCAGCCACCACATTTATTAGATATGTATTCATAGAAAAATTTACGCAAAAGCGGAGAATAACTTTGCACAAGAACACTGATGTTTCGTAATCTGTATTAATACGTAACTAAACGCTAATGTAAACAAACTTTTCAGCATCTCAAAATCTTTATAAAACTACACTTGTAATTCTTCCTAGGCCAGAAAGTATTTTTCAAACGTCGCATTTTCTTTAACGCCAGTGATCTTAGTGAATTGGACTGTCTGTGTCACAATGTGTCCCATCCAGAAACGCGATTTATTTTTTAAATGCATGCCCACCAGATCAGGAAAAAGTTACTTTGCAATGCCTTACTATGGACAGTGTGCAGTCAAGTCCTCTTAAAATATGAAATCTGCACTCGATTCAATATGTTTTAATTTTTGTTCCTGCACTCCTCATTCCTTCAAAAAATTAAACTGTAGGAAGTGTTAAATAGAAAAATCGTTCCTGGCATGACGCTTGGCTTAACTTACGTACTTTGCACTACCATAGTCTCCGTAGTCATTGTTGGCTGAAAACTGTTGCAAATGAAAATGAAAAAACGCGTATGACTTCAGAAATTTTACTATTCGCACTATCAATTCTTTCACGTGCTCCAGGCCTGCAAATTTACCACAAAGTGCTTTCTAATGTACAAAACAATGAATACCGTCTGTCGACATTTGTGTTTGTCATTGCCAAATAAATCTTTAAAATCTTTCTGCATGGTACAACGACGCCGAAGTCAAGAACAGTTCTCAACATGAGTAATTTAGAAATAGATATCCTCGGAGTAGTGAAGCAACTTAAATCACTTAATAACAGCAGTCTTCCGGTCTAGACTGTATACCAGTTAGGTTCCTTTCGGAGTATGCTACTGCAGGGGCTCCATACTTAACAACTATATACAACCGTTCGCTGGACGAAAGATCCGTAACCATAGACTAGAAAGTTGCACAGGTCACACGAATATTCAAGAAAGGTAGTAGGAGTAATCCACTAAATTAAAGGCCCATATCATTAACGTCGATGTCCAGCAGAATTTTGGAACATATATTCTGTTCGAACACTATGAATTACCTCGAAGAAAGCGGTCTATTGACACACAGTAAACACGGATTTAGAAAGCATCGTTCATGTGAAACACAACTAGCTCTTTACTTGCACTAAGTGTTGAGTGCTATTGGCGAAGGATTTCAGATTGATTCCGCATTTCTGGATTTCTGGAAGTGTTTTTGACACTGTACCACACAATCGGCTGGTAGTCAAATTGCGAGCTTATGGAATATCGTCGCAGTTATGTGACTGGATTCGCAATTTCCTGTCAGAGAGGTCACTGTTCGTCGTAACTGACGGAAAGTCATCGAGTAACACACAAGTGATTTGTGGTGTCCCGCAATGTAGTGTTACAGGCCCACTACTGGTGCAGATCTACATAAATAATTTGGGAGACAATCTGAGCAGCCGTCTTGGGTTGTTTGCATATGATACTGCCGTAAACTCAGCTAGTAAACTCATCAAAAGATCAAAAAAATGCAAAACGATTTAGAAAATATATCTGTATAATGCGAAAACTGGCAATGACTCTAAATACCGGAAAGTGTGAAGTCATTGAGATGAGTGCTAGAAGAAATCCATGAAACTTCGGTTACACGATAAATCAGTCAAATCTAAAGCCCCAAATTCAACTAAAAACCTATTAATTATAATCAAGAACAAATTTAATTGGAAAGAAGACACAAAACGTTGTGGAGAAGGCAACCCAAAGACTGCGTTTCATTGGTAGAATACTTAGAAAATGTAACAGATCTACTAGACAGACTGCCTACGTTACGCTTGTCTGCCCTCTTTTGCAGTACTGCTGCACAGTGTGGGATCCTTACCAGATAGGATTAATGGAGTACATTTCGGAAGTTCAAAGAAGGGCTGCACGTCCTTTATTACCGAGAAATAGGGGAAAGAGTGTTACTGACAAGATACAGAATTTGGGGTGGACATCAACAACGTGGTTTTCGTTGCAGCAGAATCATCTCACGAAATTTCAGTCACCAACTTTTTCGTTCAAATACGAAAATATTTTGTTAACGCAGGCACACTTAGGGGGAAACGATCATCATAATTAAATAAAGGTAATCAGAGATAGCACGGAAAGGAATAGGTATTGGTTTTCTCCGCACGCTGTTGGGGACTGGAATAATAGAGTGTTGATGTGAAGGTGGTCCGATTAATCTTCTGCCAGGCACAGTGTGATCTGCATAGTATCCATGTACATGTATATGTACATCTAATGTCGTTTCATAGCAGATATGCACGACCTGTAACGTATGCGAATTGAGAATCGTCTACGCTCTCTTCTGTCACTGCCATTCATTTTAAAGAATTCCGACGGTAGATCGCTTGACTGCCTCCTTCGTGCAAACGATCACCGGACAAGTGAACCTCCCCCATACCGCGGACAAATAGCGAAGGGTAAACAGCGCTGACGGCACGATACTGCCGAACCCCAGAGACTTGTGCCGGCCGAAAGACGCCGCACGGCGACGCCGGATGAAGCGCCGCGCTCTCCCGGGCGCCTCCGCCTCCGAGGAGGACCGAGCGGAGCCGAGCGGCAGACTTTAGGCCGGGCCCGTGGCGCCCTGTGCTGCGGCCCACACAACACGCTGCGGCCGGCCGTGGCCTGGAGCCTCCACCCAGCTGCGGCGAAGTCATTCATTCAGCGCCTAAGGCGTCATCAGTGGCCAGAGGTGAACAGCGGACACAGGTAGGATGTAAGATGTAATACTTCACATGTGTCCGTTTCATATTTTCCAGGAAAAGGATGTCCACTGTGGTGTCACCGCCAGACACCACACTTGCTAGGTCGTAGCCTTTAAATCGGCCACGGTCCTTTAGTACACGTCGGACCCGCGTGTCGCCACTGTCAGTGATTGCAGACCGAGCGCCGCCACACGGCAGGTCTAGAGACACTTCCTAGCACTCGCCCCAGTTGTACAGACGACTTTGCTAGCGATGGTTCACTGACAAATTGCGCTCTCATTAGCCGAGACGATAGTTAGCATAGCCTTCAGCTACGTCATTTGCTACGACCTAGCAAGGCGCCATTATCATTTGCTATTTATCTTGTGATGCATGTACCATCAGAGCGATGTTCACCAATTATGGATTAAAGTTAAGTATTCCAGAAGCTACGTACCTTTTTTGCTAGTGTAAATACCTTGGCCTTGTTCCAGACCTCAAGCCAGCCTGCGTGAGCTTAAACGCGTGCCTTTCGGCTACCTCTCATTGTGGGTTGGCGCTCTGGCCAATCCACAACATCCACTAAGGTAAAAAGACCATTTTTACAAGTGACAAACAGCCAGCGTGTAAAACACAACGCATCAGAATGACACACATTAAAAACAGAAATATTATCAAGGAATACAGCAGTATCAAGAGCAATCAGCTAAAGATAATTACAGAAAACACTGTAATATCTTGAGAAATATCATCAAACCAGCTGAGAGCAGCAGCTGTGCGAGTAGTATGTACAAACCTCAGAACAATATCAAAATAAGCTGGTATATGACGAGGACAGTTGCATGGGAGCAGCGGAAATCTTCGATTATCATTTCACTGAATGTGGTAGTCTGGAGACGTTATTAACATTAATGGAATACGGAAAAGTTTAAACAATAAGTTCTTGTACGTCGGAGAAAAACTCAAACTCCTGTGCCTCACCTACTCAGATTGCTTGTAACACCATTTTTAATGTGGCCAACTGAAGGTAAAGCTGAGGAATGCAAATGGTATGGAAATGGAAGCAGTATTTATGCGATAATTAAGGATGTGGTTGAGATCATATATCATGTGGGACAGTGTATTTTTCAAGATCATACACTGTCGCTGTACTCGTTATGTCAGTAACGTAGCAAATAGATTTTTTCCTATACGAAAGTAAATATTCAGTTATGAGGCTGTAAAAATAACATGTTGCTAATGTCTAAATCTACTTCCACTGTGAAAAGCGTGGCAGAAGGTATTTCCTGCAGTAGCCCATACTGGGCTGTCCCCCAGACCAGTTCGCCACTGTGTGTGCTGTAATTAGTGCCATCTCGTCTTTGCTGTCCCTACGAGAGCGACATCCAGGCGTCCCTATTGTATTCTCAGATTCTTCGCTTAATACAGCTTCTTGAAACGTTGGGAGAAGGTATTCATCTTGAGGTGATTTGTCTTCATGAAATCTCAGGTTTTTTTTATCTCGTCTTTGATTTAGTATTAGGAATTGGAAAAGATTCAACCTTGAACAAAAGCGGTTTCGTCTCTTTTTACCGATACGTTTTCTGGCGATATTTCAGTGTCATCTGTGTGTTTCCTTTGTTCTTCTCCAGAGTAAAGAGCAAAATATCCCTTTGGGATACCCATATTTTTGGGAATGTGCTATTTTTGTTCATAACGTTACAACAGACATCTATACCATAGTAGCACATGCCGTTGTTCATGTCGCTACACGTCATCTGCGACACCGAGATACCACCCGAACTGGAAACAGCAAACAGGGACATCAACAACAGCATGTATCATTAAGGTATTCATTTTCCGAGAACGTTTCGAATATAAATGTCACAATTCTAAAATTATACGTTTTCCCGTGTAACAATATACTCTTTGTTAGGCAGAAAAATGAAGGAGAAATCTGATGATGGTAAAACTTCGCCGAAACATGTGTGGGTTAAAAACAAGAAATTGTGCCTTGCTGTAGGAAGAATATTTTCAAATAATATTTATTTGCAGGTAGGCTTTCACAAAATATTTGGCCTCTACCTCAAGAGATTGCCAGTACAAGTTTCTGTATTGCATACACCACGTGTTTCTGTGAATTGACTGATTCCAGATATGACTCACTGCTATGGCAATCGTAGGATAACTGTTAGCTGCTTTTTTTGAGGTGCACAATTTTCCATTTACAAACAATTAAAGGAAGTTCACAGCCTTTACAGCAGTTTAACGCTCGAGTGGGCGCGTCCATGTATAAAGTGCCCCAACCGCTAACAGCATTGTCTTGTGCAATTCTCTGCATAATAAATAAAACTTTTACTTGTTTTTACAAAATTACGGATATTACCAGTACCTTCATTATGGCATCAACTAACTCAGTGGTAAGTTGTGTTGTTATACGTCCAAGTGAGCAGCTGTTACGTAAAATAAACAACGCGTGTGCCATTCCAAGATGCTACTCCAGGCGGGTGTAAAATGAATTTGCGCAACGGAAAATAATAGACGCTAAAATGCTGATTTGGCCCTGTCTGACTACCCTCTGAAGCAAATCTTAGGATCTCTTAATTCTCTTTCTTATATAAATTACCATCTAAACGTGAATGAATGCTCACGGCAATTAATACTACTAAATGATAAACGTTGTTGCTCAATATATTTTTATTATAGGTTAAAAACAACCCTTTAAGTACAACTGTCTATATTTCCTAACTAAAATTGCAAACCAATTGCCCACTCTGCCCCTTTTTTATGGCAATGAGATCTAACTTAAATAACACGAAATGACTGACATCTACGCACCAAGCACTAGAAAACACTACTTATAAAGATGATCTACGGTGGTGTTGAACCTCAATGGAAATAAACTAAAGTGGTCACAGCTGTGTAGCTTTATAGCCCTAATAAACCGAAGCGATTAGCGATACCACCGTATGTATTGCGTCTGGTGCGTCGGCGTGCTGGTTCTCGTACTCGTCTGCGGCGATGGAAGGAACTGCAGCCACAAAGTGAACTCATCCAAACACGAGGACGGCAGAAGGCGGTGCTCTGACTAATATACTCTAATACTGTCCTCTACTCTCTTCTACTCTCTGTGTTCTACAGGCGAGAAACGTCAACTCCCAGCCACAGCGACGGAGTTCGGATAACGTCTCAACGTAAGTATAGGCAGAAGTTCTCTCAGTTGCTGAACGCTGCGTACTCAACGATGACTTACAACCTGGAGGTCAAGTCCAGAATCGCATAGGTTCGCAACAGTACAGTTCCTAACTGTTCTAACTATAAACTCATAGCAAAGACAGCAAGTCCGTCTGTACCAACAAAAGCTGATAGCGAGCGACCGTTACTCACGGGAGCTCAACACGGAAGAGCACTTCTCTCCACTGCTGGCTTCCCAGGAAAGCTCGGCTCCCCACCCCCGTAACACAGAAGGCAAATCATGTTCTCGTAACCACGGAATATTCTCCCCCTCTACAGATTCTTCCGAACGCCGACCAAGAATATTTTAGTCTTTCGTCGTCTATCGCGCAAAGTTTGCAAGAAAATACCTATACTCGTACAATGGTACGCTTCAGAGTAAAAATCCTTGGAAATAACCCCGCCAGCGTGGTTTCCGAGGTGACACTTCTTCGTTCCTCTCAGCTGCGTCCCAGCTTTGCAGACTTTGGAAGTATTATTCGGTTATCCTTCTACATGTACTACAATAGCGGCCGGCCGACCATGTATTATGTCCTCGCTCTCAGGCGTCCAGACTGTCCGTCTCGGCACTTCCTGTGTGGAGCTGGACCACCACACCTGTGTCGGTCTTCCACTCAGGGCTTGAGTTTCACCTGCCATTACATTTCCACTGTCGTTCCAACCTCTACTAATATAGGCAATCATTCACTACCCCATTTATATAATGAAGAAATTCTGTCACCTTTCATGCAATAAGCCTTAACAACTATCTACATTCATATATACTATGTACAACCTGTAAAATGATACCTAATTCTTGTTGTAGATCACGGCAGAGTATGTGGATGAGTGCCTGTAAGGTGCGAAATTACAGCCGCCTTACACCAGCTTAGAACACAAGGTACACAGTGCACCCAGCCATGTAAGTGATATTCCTCCCACTGTCATCTCGCTACCTTTTTTCCACAAGCGGGCAGGGAGGGAGAAACATAAAAATGGAATCAATTAGGCGCTAATGTGGCTGCAAAAACAAAAAGAAAGAATGTTGTAAAAATACTTCCTGAGTCTGAAAGTGTAGGCAGGAAGGTCGCAAGTGAAATGGACAGTACTTAGCCCGGAAATCACTGAGGAAATAGTAAGTACACAAATTTATGTAATCAATCTAAGAAAGAAAGTGTGCAGTATTCGAGCGAGAGGGATGCTGTAAAAGAACTACAAAATGTGAAATAATGGCATTATTGGGATTGCTTTATCTCTTTAAGTCTACACAAGCAAGCCATACTAATATTGCCGAAGTGTGGAGAGGAGATGGCGGAGGTATGGAGATTACGAGAGTTGTGATCAGCTACAGAAGACTCCTGTTTATTTTACTTTGCATCCGTTTTGACGACAAAAGCTCAAGCCAAGGAAGGAGAGTAACTGATAAACTTTCTGCAACAAGGCAAGGATTTCAATGTAACAGAGAGAGAAGTGTACATAGTCGATCAACTGGGAGGTGCGTATTCCATAGCACGGGAGACAAGAAGATGGCCATTGGTTGTATCCTATTCACTAACGGATATGGAGGAATTAAGAGCTCAAATCAGTTTCCATGCAAATGAGGTAAATCCAAAAAGGAAGAGGAGCATTTTCTTGGGAGATTTAGCAGTCTCCCTTACGAAGCCTCAGCTAGTAAAAACAGATAAGATTACTTCACTTCCTGGCGACGTAGCAACTTTCCCAGAGAAATTCTAAGATACTTGGGTTGAAACAACTACACTCCTGGAAATGGAAAAAAGAACACATTGACACCGGTGTGTTAGACCCACCATACTTGCTCCGGACACTGCGAGAGGGCTGTACAAGCAATGATCACACGCACGGCACAGCGGACACACCAGGAACCGCGGTGTTGGCCGTCGAATGGCGCTAGCTGCGCAGCATTTGTGCACCGCCGCCGTCAGTGTCAGCCAGTTTTCCGTGGCATACGGAGCTCCATCGCAGTCTTTAACACTGGTAGCATGCCGCGACAGCGTGGACGTGAACCGTATGTGCAGTTGACGGACTTTGAGCGAGGGCGTATAGTGGGCATGCGGGAGGCCGGGTGGACGTACCGCCGAATTGCTCAACACGTGGGGCGTGAGGTCTCCACAGTACATCGATGTTGTCGCCAGTGGTCGGCGGAAGGTGCAAGTGCCCGTCGACCTGGGACCGGACCGCAGCGACGCACGGATGCACGCCAAGACCGTAGGATCCTACGCAGTGCCGTAGGGGACCGCACCGCCACTTCCCAGCAAATTAGGGACACTGTTGCTCCTGGGGTATCGGCGAGGACCATTCGAAACCGTCTCCATGAAGCTGGGCTACGGTCCCGCACACCGTTAGGCCGTCTTCCGCTCACGCCCCAACATCGTGCAGCCCGCCTCCAGTGGTGTCGCGACAGGCGTGAATGGAGGGACGAATGGAGACGTGTCGTCTTCAGCGATGAGAGTCGCTTCTGCCTTGGTGCCAATGATGGCCGTATGCGTGTTTGGCGCCGTGCAGGTGAGCGCCACAATCAGGACTGCATACGACCGAGGCACACAGGGCCAACACCCGGCATCATGGTGTGGGGAGCGATCTCCTACACTGGCCGTACACCACTGGTGATCGTCGAGGGGACACTGAATAGTGCACGGTACATCCAAACCGTCATCGAACCCATCTTCTACCATTCCTAGACCGGCAAGGGAACTTGCTGTTCCAACAGGACAATGCACGTCCGCATGTATCCCGTGCCACCCAACGTGCTCTAGAAGGTGTAAGTCAACTACCCTGGCCAGCAAGATCTCCGGATCTGTCCCCCATTGAGCATGTTTGGGACTGGATGAAGCGTCGTCTCACGCGGTCTGCACGTCCAGCACGAACGCTGGCCCAACTGAGGCGCCAGGTGGAAATGGCATGGCAAGCCGTTCCACAGGACTACATCCAGCACCTCTACGATCGGCTCCATGGGAGAATAGCAGCCTGCATTGCTGCGAAAGGTGGATATACACTGTACTAGTGCCGACATTGTGCATGCTCTGTTGCCTGTGTCTATGTGCCTGTGGTTCTGTCAGTGTGATCATGTGATGTATCTGACCCCAGGAATGTGTCAATAAAGTTTCCCCTTCCTGGGACAATGAATTGACGGTGTTCTTATTTCAATTTCCAGGAGTGTAGTAACCTGCCACCAACAAAAGAAGATGGCGTGTGACATGTGGACGAGAAAAATAAAACGCCTCTACTACATTAAGTTGCAGCTCATGCCGCTGCTTTTTTTAGCAAAACGCACGGGAAAACAGCGCTAATATGTGAAATGTTTCAAGTAGTACTCGAAAATGCGTAAGACAGTTAACTGTTCAGATCGAAAGAAATTCGTGATAACTGACACTGTCCAACTCGAAGGTTAACATTTTATCCACATGTGATTAGGTATACGTGATGCTTCTTCTTTGAGGTAGTACTTTTGGACGTGGTGGTAGCGAGTAAAGGAATATTTTAGGGAACTGGTTTAAAGAATTTACTTCAAAGGCCCAGCGAAATCTTTACAAGTTTTCTGCCAGAGCAACTTACGCTGTGCCTACGTGACTCGAGTTGCCTGTCTTCCATGACCGTGGCAGTTCTGTCCGGTTAAGACAGCTAAGAATTGACGCCTTGAGCCCTGCACTGAATCTGCTAGTGAATTCACGTCACCGGTTTTAGCCAACAACGTGCGTGGGATACAGGTCACGTGTGTGGACGCTGGAGCACTCTGCAGTGCAGAACACAGTTACTTCTCTCTCTCGTGATCCAGACCTGGAGCAGAACAGACGTCTTTCTCGGGGGGCAGAGCGTCTGGCTCTCTGTTCCATGACCGGCCACCAACATCAGTTAACATGAATCGCCTCCCCTTCCGTTGCCCACTTCAATTAGTTGTTCGACCTCATTTTTTTTGGTCATCAGTCTACTGACTGGTTTGATGCGGCCCGCCACGAATTCCTTTCCTGTGCTAACCTCTTCATCTCAGAGTAGCACTTGCAACCTACGTCCTCAATTATTTCCTTGACGTATTCCAATCTCTGTCTTCCTGTACAGTTTTTGCCCTCTACAGCACCCTCTAGTACCATGGAAGTCATTCCCCCATGTCTTAGCAGATGGCCTATCATCCTGTCCCTTCTCCTTATCAGTGTTTTCCACATATTCCTTTCCTCTCCGATTCTGCGTAGAACCTCCTCATTCCGTACCTTATCAGTCCACCTAATTTTCAACATTCGTCTATAGCACCACATCTCAAATGCTTCGATTCTCCTCTGTTCCGGTTTTCCCACAGTCCATGTTTCGCTACCATACAATGCTGTACTCCAGACGTACATCCTCAGAAATTTCTTCCTCAAATTACGGTCGGTATTTGATATTAGTAGACTTCTCTTGGCCAGAAATGCCTTTTTTGCCATAGCGAGTCTGCTTTTGATGTCCTCCTTGCTCCGTCCGTCATTGGTTATTTTACTGCCTAGGTAGCAGAATTCCTTAACTTCATTGACTTCGTGACCATCAATCCTGATGTTAAGTTTCTCGCTGTTCTCATTTCTACTACTTCTCATTACCTTCGTCTTTCTCCGATTTACTCTCAAACCATACTGAGTACTCATTAGACTGTTCATTCCGTTCAGCAGATCATTTAATTTTTCTTCACTTTCACTCAGGATAGCAATGTCATCAGCGAATCGTATCATTGACATCCTTTCACCTTGTATTTTAATTCCACTCCTGAACCTTTCTTTTATTTCCATCATTACTTCCTCGATGTACAGATTGAAGAGTAGGGGCGAAAGGCCTTGTCTTACACCCTTCTTAATACGAGCACTTCGATCTTGATCATCCACTCTTATTATTCCCTCTTGGTTGTTGTGCATATTGTATATGACCCGTCTCTCCCTATAGCTTACCCCTACTTTTTTCAGAATCTCATAGACTGGCATAAACCTGGTAACTTCCGACTCTAGGTGCGCAGCTTCCACACTTTATACTGAAATATACTCTCTTCATTTTACCAAGTTTCCTGTCCTGTCATTTAACGGCAGCCCTGTATGCCCCCTTACAAGCCCTGCCTGCTCGAACTCCTGTACGTTGTTTCAAGCAGAATCCAACAACCTTCCCTCCCCCCTATTCCCTGCCCATGCACACTTTATTACAGACAACTACACCATGTGTACAAAATCTGCGGCGACTGCCGACTATGTCTGCTACATCATTAACGTCCTACATGTACAGCAGGAGCCCGGCAGCCCCCCTGGGACGCGCCTGTCAGTGACCCTCGGCGTGCTGTCCACAGGTTGGCCGAGCCGTCGCTTCTCGGGCCTGTACCGCCACAGGCCTCGCGAGCTCACGGGACGACTGTGGAGGAGGTTCCCGTCAAGACGTGCTGAAGCTTTCAGCCACTCTCAGCCGCCCTCACCCCAGTTCATGTGGCAGGTGTAGTACAATTTCATCCAGCCGAGGATCCATCTTTCAAGAAAACTGGACGTGTGATTGCTTTAGAGGTTGACAACTGAAAACATGACTCGTATGTACAGACATCTGGACACCTACAAGTCTAGTTTGGCAAGGATGGGGCAGACAGTCGGCTATGAAGTCATAGAAGGAATTATCTGGGCGTTTGCTTGAAGTAACTTAGGGAAATTACGAAGTAACATAATCAGGACATCTGGAGGGAGTTACAGCCAGCATCATCCTAAATACAAGGCCAGAGTGATGGAACATCGCAATGTCGTTCCATTTCTCCCTAACGCACAGTACTGCTTGATGCATGTAATCATGCAATGTCGTTACTTCATCACCTAAAAATCTAGCACTACAGTGTTCACTCGTTTCTTAACACCAACCAGTTCACACTCTAGACCCCCTACATGGACACCATCAGCAGAGGATAGGGTCATATCGATATTGTTGGGTTTCACTTTTTTCATTAGCTTGCCTGAAAAATTGAGCGCTCATTACTGGATAATAAAGGAGAAGTTGAGATCAGCAAGATGTTGGTAAATTCAATAAAAACAAAACATAGTGCGAATGTTAGTTGGAAATGACAAAGGTGTTTTACTATTATTTACTTGTCTTACATTGTTTACCAAACCTCTACTCTGTGTTATCTAAGAAATTCAACTAGCTGAGAAATACAGCTAGTTATTAACTACTCTGTGTTATTTAAGAAATACAACTGTCTAAAAAGCGAGTTTTTGTGACTGAACTTAGATTGTAATCTTTGTATATATCGAGAGACCGCATAAAGCTGCACTGTCAGTTAAAGGACTGTCCACAGTGCCAGCCCTTCACGGAACGCTATTCACCATCACAGCATGTGAGATAATATTACAACAGAATTCATATAAGTAGCGAATGATGTTTTAGGCCAAAAGCGACCTGTCCATACGGTTTGTGGTGTAGTTCACATATATCAAGTACACTTTCATTTAAAGAGAGCAACATCCTCGTACTGACATGACAGCACATTTCATTTACTATGAGATTTTTGGATGCCAACATGCACTTGCTTGAAAGGAATAGTAGCAGACATTCAGAGTATGCAAGACAAAAGAAGGAACTGAGGTCTGGTAGAGTCGAACCTAGACACTCCGAACCTAAGCTAAAAGATTTCTCCTGGCAATGTGTCACTTCTTTCAGATACCTGAGTGCCTCATGTCTACTTCAAAAACTATAAGTCAACAAAATACATTGAAAAACTTGTAAACTGTTTGTCAAACAACGATACCTGTTCCCTCTATTGTGAGTTAGGCTTTCTGCTATTTGCCCAAATCATTCGGAAGAAAAGACAGGAACATACATACCAAAATGCCATGGTCCACATCTTACCATTCCGAGAATGAGGTGCCAGAGAAAAGATAATGCCACAATTGAACCTGTGAATACAATTCGTGAGTCATGTCTCTATACAATAATTTTATCTGGAGCTCTTCCACTTGCTCCTTGTTCGCACCAAAAAAAAAAAAAAAAAAACCTACATGGGAATTTTGGGTCCTGTTTCATGCAAAACGCTTTTCTTGTTTATTTATTTATTCCACAAAATATTTACAGCGACAAATATCACCATCAGCAATGGGTTCCTTAAATCTAAAACATGAAAAAATAGCATAGTTATAAAACACTGTAAAACGTGATTACATGTGTTTGTTTTATGAATATTGTTTTCTGTGAGTATTTTCGTAATACCTCATTTATTATACAGTACAACATGATTTTAAGATTGTTGTCGCTGTTTGCCGCATATTTTCTGTGTTTCTCTGTTGCCGTTTGTCTCGGAATACATCATGTCATCTGCAACTGTGTGGGCGGCTGTTAGTAAACAAATACAAAAAAGTGAACTTACGTATGTCGGCGTTATGCAGTTGGGATTCCAGTAGTGTTGTGGATACAGTTTTGGTGTATACTGAGTTCTTACTTAGTTTTTCGTGAAGTCACGTTTTCTGGACGACTTGCAGAAACTTTTATACACAGAAAAACATAACTTTCTCACTTCGTTCAAAATCCAAAACATTATACCATCTTGCCGTTAGCATGTGTCGCGAGAGCTATGAAAATTGTAGTGGAAGTTCTGACGACATCCGTTTTCCATTTATGCCTTTATGCGTGACAGGGGAATGGAAGTTCTGACGACATCTATTTTTCATTTATGCCTTTATGCGTGACAGGGGAGTGACTCTTTCACGTGTGTGTGCTCTCTGTTATGTGTAGATCACTTTCGATATTAATGAGTTATAGTTGCTGTTCATTAGCTGTTCTGCGAAAGTGGAATGTGTGCTGTCACTTTTTAGGGCTGTCATGTGCCTTGTGTATCTCGTTCGGAAATTTTTCTTGTTTGTCCTATGTGTTGGGCGTGACAGGAGTTACATGTGAGCTGTTATATTCCATCATTGCTAAATTTTTCTGAGGTTCTTTTGTCTGATCGTAGCCTTTTTTGAACATTGTTCATTGTTTTGGATGTTACTGGGATCCCTTGCTTTTTCAATAAGTTTCCAATTCTATGTGATATTTTATAACTGTATGTTAGTGTGTACCGTCTGTTTCCGTTTCCCGATGTGGTGTGGTTTGCTGTGTTGTCTGTGTTTTGCCTGTGGGTTTTCAGATTCTTTCCTTGTGCTCTTCAGTCGGAGTCAACTATTTTTGTGTTTCATTTTTACTTTGCTGTTCAGCTTGTTTATGTGGTCTATTTTGTAGTCATTTTCAACAGTAATTTTTTTGATTATATTTAGTTCCTGTGTGTTGTCTTCCAGTTTAAGACGTATTCTGTTTATCCTGAGGAGCATGTGTCCGAAACTGGCATATTTACACAGTGTCGCATGGATGGATGACCTATGGATAACAGTGGTTGTGGATGTGGGTTTTCTTAAGATGGAAAACTAATGATGATGCTTGTTTCTTGCAGTTGTAAGATCCAAGAAATTTAGTTTCTTGTTTTCTTCTCTTTCTCTTGTGAAGTGGATTTGTGGGTGTACTGTGTCGTTGTTTCTGTGTAGCTCTTCTGTTTTGTGTTTCATCTATAAGACAATTATGTCATCCTCGTATCGGTACCAGTAAGTTATTTTGTACCCTTCTTATTTTGAAATGTTGTTGAATATTGTTTTCTCTACATAAACCAAGAAAATGCTGACAAATGTTCCACTGATGGGGGAGCCCATGGCTAGTCCCTCTTTTTGCGAATAGAAGTTGTTGTTTAAAGTCAGGCAGTTTTGTTGAGTGATTAACCTAAGAATGGATGAGATTTAATTTATTTGTATGTCTGGGAATTTATTTATTTTTGCTGTTGTTCTACAATGTTTATAGTTTCTTCTGTCGGTATGTGTGTGTACATGGATGTATTGTCAGAAGATACTCAGTTTTTCTGTTGGGAGGATGTTGATGATCTTAATTTTCTCTATTATGTCTCCTGCCGTTTTAAGGCTTCTGTTGCTTGTGTATGTGTATGTTTTCTCTAGGAATGTGTATATGTGTCCCTCTGAAGTCCACTACTGGTCTGACTGGGGTAAGAGGTTTGTGGACCTTTGGGACGGTTGTTTAGAGTAAAGCTTTAGGATTCTTTTGTGTCTTTCTTTTTGTCTGGTTCTGTGTAGGGGTGCGTGTGATGCTTTTTAAGAGAGTCTTTAGGTTCCTTTGATATCTTTGTTGGATCATAGGTTATCTTGGTTATTTCGTTCTCTTCTAGAAATTTTTCTGTTTGTGCCAACAATAGTAGAAGAAAATTATTACATACAAAAGGCTATAGTAGAAGCGAAAAACGTAATAAACGAAAACACAACACTTTGTGAAATCACAACCTTTCCTGCTCTGTGAGAACAGGCCCAGGACACATAACAGAAAGCACACACACGAAAAGAACCACTCGCCCATCACGCACAGAGTCATAAATGAGGGACAGAAGTCGTCATAACTCCAGTTGCAATTTTCATAGCCTTCTTGCAACATTCGATACATTTCTTGCGACACACGCTAATGGGAAGATAGCGTAATGTTTTGCGTTATGAACGAAGTGCGAAAGTTATGTTTTTCTGTGTATAAAAGTAGCTGCAAGTCGTCCAGCGAACATGAGCATACGAGAAACTAAGTAAGAACCTAGTATACACCAAAACTGTATCCACAACACTACCGCAATCCCAACTGCATAACGCTGACATACTTAAGTTCACGTTTTCGTATTTGTTTACTGATAAGCGCCCACACAGTTCCAGATGACATGATGTATGCCGAGAAAAACGGCAACAGAGAAACACAGAAAATATGCCGCAAACAACGACAACAATCTTAAAACCATGCTGTAGCGTATTATAAACAAGTTATTATGAAAGTACTCACAGAAAATGGTATTCAGGAAACAAACACTACACGTGTAATCACGTTGTACAGCGTGTTATAACCATGCTGTTTTTTGTATGTTTTAGATTTAAACAGCTCACCGATGATGGCGACATTTGTCGCTGAAACTAGTTTGGGGACTAAATAAATAAACAACAAAAGTGTTTTGCATCAAGGTGGACCCCCAATTCCCACACTGTTGTTCACATCTCGATACTTTAGTTGGTGAGATGAATATCCCCAAAAGGAGGAGGACTGGGTTTGAGTCCCAGCCTGACACGCAGTTTCCATCTGTCAGCAAGATTTTCGTCCGTCCTATTACTGATATACATTAATGTGAAATAACTTTATTACCGTTATCAATACAATTTGTTGTCGTCGTCGTTAGCTCGAAGACTGGTCTGACGCAGCTCTCCTTGCTACACTCTGCTGTGCGAACCCCTTCACTTCCAAATAACTACTGCAACCTGCATTCATTTGAACCTGTTTCCTGTTCTCATCACTTGGTGTTCCTCTACAATTTTTACTCCCCAAACTTTTTCTCCATCACCAAACGGACGATTCCCTGGGACCTCAGGAGGGGTCCTGTCAACTTATCCCTTGTTTTAGTCAAGTTGTGCCATATTTCTTATTGTCTCTAATTCGACTCAGTATCTCCTCATTAATTAAACCATCTACAAACATATTCTTCAACAGTTTGCTCTAATACTACATTTCAATAACCCTATTCTCTTCCTGTGTCAACTGGTCAACGTCCATGTTTTACTTCGATAGAAGACTATATTCAAGGCAAATACCTTGAGAAGCGAATTCCTTACAGTCAAATTTATGTTAAGCAATAAAATTTCCTCTTTTACAGAGCTTCTTTTTGACCTGTAGCCAGTCTGTATTTTACATCCTGTCTATTTTGGCTATCAACAATTATATTGCTGTCCGAATAGTGCAACTCTTCCATTGCTTTAGTGCCGTACTTCCTAATGTAATTACACTTTCGAATGTGACAGCTTAACGTTTTAGGAACCTTATTAGCTCGCTTAATAAGATCTGGGTATGTTGAGATGTATTTCACTTCTAATATGATGGAGACATAACCGCATTTGACAGAAAATGAAACTAAGTAAATGAACTGTCGTTCGATGCTTGACAGAGCGTGACGATAATATCACAACGGAAACATTTTCCCGATGTTGTGCAGCTGTTACGAACTTAATCACAACCCATCATGTTGTCACTTGATCATAGCATAAGAACCTGACTCCTAGTTTGTGATTATGTAAATAGTACTTGCAGAACGTAAGAGAAGTCTTCCTTTATGATATTAAAAGGGCATTATGTGTTAATGAGGAGCTAAGATTTGAAATTTGTATATATTCAGTGACCAATACAAGTATGCCTCTAAAAGCAATAACAACACTTGTGTGGTGATCGTAAAACGACACGTCTTTTGTAGAAAGAAATTAATTTACCGATAATGATACACAATTTATGAGTGAAACTAAAAACAAACGAAGTGTGCTTCAGGACACCAACTACAAAGTTATTTCCAACCTGATGCTTATCATGGCGAATTAGGTGTAGGCTGAAGGTGTACAAAACCCAGATCCTCTGGAAAGCATGAAATAATCTCCTCAGACGAAATGATATGCCTGCACTTAACTGAGCACAGGGGTCGCTTTGGAGTGCTGGACGCTGTGGTGCAGGGGAGGCACCAGGCGGTCACGTGACCCTCCACCTCTGACGTCAGCGGTGACGGTGAGGTGGCGATCGCGGTGTGTACGTGCCAGTCGCTCGCGTGGAGTCAGCGCGGTCACCTGGGTCGACGTGGCGATGTCGAGGAGTGGCAGGAAGGAATTTTAGCGTTTGGACATGTCCACGACCACACCACGAGTAAAACTCGTCAATCTGTTATTGTGTCAACGCGGACTGTCCAAGTATCTGCGACAAATAGTGAACCACTCGTAGTGATGTAAGGCAGTGGCGTAAAAAGATTCTAGCCGACGAGGCTGGTGACGTGTGTCACTCCTAGTCACCGGCGATCAGTTTCAAACCAGACGAAAATTGGCACTGCCAGTCGAAGCAGCTCCTTCTGAACCAGCTGCAGAGCAATCGTTGCGAAGGCAGCTGCACAGGCTCGACATTTCTAGTCAGCGACCGTCGCTCACAGAGACACACACAGATGTGCGTCTTGAGTGGGCCAAAAACACAGTGGCTGGTTGGAGGTGCGTTATAAGAGTCCCGATTTCGCCTATTCTGAAGTTATTGAGGTGTCGATTGGACCGACGGCTTATTGAGGCGTTTAAGATACAGTGTGTACAGGATGTAGTTCAGGGCAGTGGTGCTTCCATGGTGTTATGGGGGTGTTTCTGTCACCACGACTTTGATTAAGTCATTAAGGTTAATGTGAACCTGAACCAGCGCGTTTATTTCAGCAATCTCGGTGACGAAGTGTTGCCATATTTTCTGGACACTTGCGCTGTAGCAGATGACACAGTCGTGTTGTCAGCGCTGCGTGCATACACTCCTGGTTTCACGAACACTCGGGCGTCCTTCAGCACCTCGAGACGCGCACTAGACAACCCAGTCTTATAGCCGCAGACGTTGTACGGTACTGTTTGGAACAGCAGCTGCCAGGTGGCAGCCGACTTCCCCGCTGACTGGTAGCTCTACGAGATCTGATCATCAGTGGCAGGCTTCGGGTAGATGCTGCGCGTCTGAAGAAAATTTCCGTACTATCATCCGTGCCGAACTGACGGAATTTTCGAGGCTAGAGGCGGTAATATCGTGATGCCATTGCATGATCCTTCAACAAAAAGTTGGCTTGAATCTGGCTGTCTTACTGTATCTCAATGATGTATGGAAAGAATGGAAATCATGCAACCAGCTAGTTGTACGTCAAAAGTTTATTCAAATCTTTACATATGTTTCAACAGATATAAACCGGTCTTCCTTGAAATTAGCAGTAACACATGTTAACTTATTGTGTAAAAAGAGAAACCAGCTCATTAGGCTCACTCAACACTAAAATGATCTACATAAATGCTAAGGTATAGCCACATGGCTTAATGAACAGTAAACCAAGGTAAAAGTTTGAATGAACTTGTGATGTGGCACTGGTTGGCTGTATGATTCCTATGGCTTCCATAATTTTACTTTTGTTGGCTGCTGCCACGTTAGAGATTTTAATATACAGCAGATGATGTGGAGCATTACTATTATCTTATGGTGCAGGGTGTTGACTCTATAATTACTACTTTTTTGTTGTTTTATTGTCAGCAAAATCGATTTTCGTTCACATAGTGACAATCCTCAGCGCTAGAAGTTAAAAATTTCCACATAACGATCAGAGAGTATAAAACCGAATATCACAATTACATCTGCGTATGAACATAACAGTTGGTAGGAACACAACTGTAATATACAATTAAAATTGGTAGGCACTGGTATCAAGCTATAACCACAAGCTTAGAGCAATCACATAAACTGAGGCCGCTGTTTACATGCATCTGTACAGCAGACCTCGGTTTGACAGGTCTTGGAACGCCCTCTATGTGACATGTGTCGCTTGAAGAATTAATATTACTGGTTTTGGAAGATATTAACACAAAATACTTCTTGTGCATTTGTCAGTCATGATGGTTTCTCGATGTATGATGTATACTACTTGTTCACACCTTTTATTTTAAATTTATTTCCATAACCTCAATTAGAATTATAGGTATTGCTAGGTCTGCTTCTATTTCATATGGGTCCAACTGCTACTATTAGTTATGTAAAATCAAATTATTTTTGTTAGTATTCAAAACCGGTTGCTTGGCAGTTTTATTACTCTTTTATCAACCTGTGAATGTATATATGGGTTCTGACCCAATGCTGATGTGGAAGCGTACAACCAGTGTTATAAAAAATGCTAGCTTGTCCAAATGGGACAAATGATATGTACACCATCGCATCGTTAAGTATAACAAAATTGTTAGTCTGCACCCTCAAAACGTTTTTTTTTCTTTTTTTTTGCTGTAATGAATATTGTTTCATGGTATTTGAATTGTTTCTTAGTGGCACTTTTCGTACTATTACTATTTCTTATATGTTTGACACCACAGTTTTAACGTAATATTTTACGTAAATCAAGAACGATATAGGTACTTCTGACTTCCCACGCCAAATTGTGGGTGCTATGTTTTACATTAAGCAACCGTATACGTTTGATGTCATGTATGTATGGGTTATGACCCAGTGCTTATGCAGAAGCGTATAACCATTGTTATAATAATGTTAGCTTGTCCAAAGGGACAAAAGAGATGTACATTATCATGTCGGTTAAATATGATAACAAAATTCCAGAATCAGATTTTCACTCTGCAGCGGAGTGTGCGCTGATGTGAAACTTCCTGGCAGATTAAAACTGTGTGCCGGACCGATACTCGAACTCGGGACCTTTGCCTTTCGCGGGCAAGTGCTCTACCAAGTGAGCTACCCAAGCACGACTCACGCGCCGTCCTCACAGCTTTACTTCTGCCAGTACCTCGTCTCCCACTTTCCCAACTTTACAGAAGCTCTCCTGCGAACCTTGCAGAACTAGCACTCCCGAAAGAATCTCATTCTGGAAACATCCCCCAGGCTGTGGCTAAGCCATGTCTCCGCAACTACTTAAACCTAACTAACCTAAGTACATCACACACATCCATGCCCGAGGCAGGATTCGAACCTGCGACCGTAGCAGTCCCGCGGTTCCGGACTGCGCGCCTAGAACCACTAGACCACCGCGGCCGGCTCATGTATTATTCTTTTTCCTTTTCTTTATCTTTTACTTGTCCTGCACGCTGACAACTTATTATCGATCTGTCTTTCCACCTTCGTCTGCTACGTTTTTTTACGTACATTTTAAATTTGAATTACTTCATGAGTCACAAATGCACAAGAAGTATTTTGTGTTAATATCTTCCAAAACCAGCAATATTAATTCTTCACGTGACACATGTCACGTAGAGGGCGTTCCAAGCCCTGTCAAACCGAGGTCTGCTGTACAGATGCATGTAAACAGCGGCCTCAGTTTATGTGATCGCCCTAAGCTTGTGGTTATAGCTTGATACCAGTGCCTACCAATTTTACTTGTATATTACAGTTGTGTTCCTACCAACTGTTATGTTCATACGCAGATGTAATTGTGATTTTCGGTTTTATAGTCTCTGATCGTTATGTGGAAATTTTTAGCTTCTAGCACTGAGGATTGTCATTAATTGACCGAAAATCGATTATGCTGACAATAAAACAACAAAATACGGCAAATGCTGATTTTCTTTCAAATTCTATCCACTATTTGGTCGTGGTGCACACAACACGCCATGGAGTCGCCAATCTATAATTACTTCTTTCTAAAAACTAATTAGTTTAGCCACTGTTTGAGTTTATTGTTCATTTTTGAACTTATTTACAACTAACTACGAGGTCAAGCTATAGCTGTTGTCGTCGCAAGTGACACAGTAGTTTTATTGATTTTTGATAATACGGTTGGGAAATAGGGATATAAATTAAATTTTAGTAAGGCAATCAATCTCGACCGCAAAATGTTTTATTGCTGGTCACCGTTTTCAATGTTTGACTATCTTCATCAGACCATTTACTGTCTCCTGTAGCGATATGTGGAGACAGCGAACGAAGAGTGACATATGCCTCAAGGCACACTGACTAATCGGTGGAAAGTGTCAACAGAAGAGGCGGAGGCAAAAGGTATTAGCGAGCTGCCTCCTTGAGTCTCACTAATGAGTACTTATTGCCAAAGGTTTAGCCTCGGAAAATATGAAATGTAGGTGAGAGCATTGAGAATAAATTTAAGGGAAGGGGAACAGGATTAGTTGTACAGTTAAGTAGATACGGCGTCGAGTGGCGTACGTACCTCGGCACAGAGCAGGAGTCGATGCAGTCGCCGGCGATCCGGCAGTCGAGCTCCTCGACGAGCTGCCAGGCTTCCTCCCACGCGAGGCGGCGGAGCTCGGCCAGGGCGCCGGCGCACCCCCCTCCCCCTCCCTGCCGCCCTCCACCTGCGGGCGGCGGCGGCGGCGGCGGCAGTCCGTAGTCCCAGATGCGGGCCGACAGGCGCTCCACAGGTGAGTCTGCGGCAGACGGATGATGCTCTGGGGGCCCGTACGCTACGGCCACCGGGAACCATTCTGCACAACGCGGCTCACTCACCTCGAGGTCAGCACGCTGACAACTGACACGAGCTTCCATTGATTACTGCTATCCACACCAGTACTAACAGCCACTGAAAGTGAAACACTAAGAAAGCAGCGGCCAACAATACTCGACACGGCGCGAGGTGTACTGCACACTTTTGCAAGCAAACGGTCAGCAAGTCAGCTGACTGTCAGCACGGCGGCCACTGCTGTCGATCCCCTTGACGAGGAAGCGGGCAGAGCTGCGCCGACGCCACAACACTGGACACTCAACACTGTGCCGTCATTCCAGACGAGCCTTCGTTCTGATCGCAGCATCGCAATGGACGATCCGTGCATCAAGGACCCGAGCAGAGTGGAGGGTGGCACGTTGCATTCTTCGTTCTCATTCTCGCCCATCTCACGGGGAGCCACTTGGTATACAATACGTAATTGGTTACATGGGTCGCAGCTGTTACATTTCTGAGTCTTTGAGACAGTTCGTTTGCAACATTTTCGATATCCTTTCCAGAAAATAATTCGAGGCCGCACGTCAGCCATGCTGCTCTGCACGGCTACAATGGGAACGTGGGATGTTACTAGCTACGCGCAGACAGTAATATTCAAGTCAAAAATACACTTATCGTTAAATGATTTGATTGGCGAGATTGGGAATAAGACATATGGACCCGTGCTCATAAATCTTCGGAGAACGCCAGGGGAGGGACAGTTTTACGTTGGTATCGGAGCTGGCAGTGCGGGACTAGACAGGAGACTCCAGGCTGGACGAGAGGCAGCTGGACTGCAGGCTCCAGGCCGCTCCAGACGGCGCCCCTCCCTGCAGCGGCAGGCGGCGGGAGCCTCTCCTGGTGACTCCAGAGCTCCAGTCCAGGCTGGGTCGTCAACGGTGACTCCAGACATTCTGTACTCTCATGTCCTAGAGCGCCACACAGTTAGCCAATGTAATCGCAGTCTACCTGCCAAGGATTGCATCAAATTCACAACAACCGCAGCCAGAAAAGCTGCAATTCTCATTGATGTAATCGGCATACCACTCTTTTTTCGCTCTAATCGCTGGAATACGCCTCTGAACAGTATTTTACCCTTAGTTGTGGCCGTTTTTACCCAGGGTATCTCATTAGGTAAGTAGCAGACGCGCTGTCGTTCGTTGTTCTCTGCACTTCCGAGGCAGTACATGCACCTTTGTTCCTTTGTACTTGTGTGGCAACGCTCAGCTATTACGAAACAGGGAGGAAACAAATGTATAGCGAAGTGCTCATCTAATATTGACATCATTTTAGAAATAATCGAACTGAAATTGTCGACCGATGTGCTAGTGCGGTTGGCAAACGGTTCCTCGCCGCAAGTGAAGCAGCAATGAAGGCACTGAGTGCCAGAGAGTGGCTCTGCACTAAAAAGTGCTGATCAGTTTTCATCCGCCAGAAAGTTCACGGCAGAGTCTCTGGACACACAAAAGGTATTGTGCCTGCTCATTCTCTCACGAAGGACGAAACAACAACGGACGAGGGCGACTCAAGCCTTTTTGAGCAAATGCGTGATAAAATCCGCAGTGAGTTAGACTGCAAAATGAAGCAAAGGGAAAGAAGAAAGCGTAATGTCACTGTAGGGAAACGACGGATGGCCCGCGCAGCTACACCCGACAGATCCGCTTCGCTGAGGGAGTCAAGATGACGTTACCTCGCCGGTGAGCTAACCTCGCCAGCAAGCATTCTAAAAGTTTCGTACCTGTCCAGTGAGCCTGCTAATTCTGATGACGTCCCTCGCAGTCAGTGTGACTACTGGGCTGTAAACATAAAGTCGCTTGTGATGGGACTGCGTGCGGCTACTACTTAACCGAAAAATCGGGATGCCAATAACGTACGTCTATTGTAATTAACCACTGTGAACGTTCGAGTAATACACACCTGATACCAAAAACGTAATTGACTCGTACAGTGGAGAAGTCCACGCTCCTGACCCAACCCGGAGACCTCGGCCTCGTCGTGTCTGAGAGCCGACTGACTCACTTGGCGCGCTACGTAACCTGCGACGTATTCTTGTGTTTCTCGTATATTCTCGCGAGTGCCTGCGCCCGTCAACTGAGCAGCGAAACTTGAAGCTTCCCGTACTGCAATAATACCACAGTTACGGCCAGTGACTGAGGGACTTTCCCTGACAAACTCTGTAACGAAAAGAAACTGCTCCTAATATCACTGAGCGAGCTACGGCCGGCTGGCGCGCCCCCTCCACGCACCCCCCGGCCTGCGTGGCCGGCTGCAGGCAGGGCGGCTCCCCACGGCCCGCACCCCCGCACTGGACGACTCGCGCCGGAGGGCCGCTCGCGTTCTCCGGCCGTTCTCCAGCCACAACCTGGAACCTCTACAGGCCCGGAAACCCTATAAGCCCTGGAAAAGAGCTGGCTGTGCAAATTACAAATGTATGTAACTAAATAATCGCCCTTCGATTCTGCCTCCGTATGAGATCGTTTTATCTGCATCTTCAGTTTCTATCGTTTGATAAACTTTTACGTTGTTCAGATACCAAGCGTGTTTCTGAAAGCATTACTCGGGGACTGCTAAGGTTCACTTTGTCCTCTGAACCTCTGCGAGTAAGTTTTATGGGCTTTCCTCCAGCAGAGACGAGCGATGGAATAGTTCGCCAGTAATACACTGGCGGAGAAAAATCGTAGCACACAAAAAAAAGGAAAAAAAATTAGACTAATGAAATTTCGGTAATACATTTCTCTAGATGACACACCTTAAAGCTTCGAAGGGAACTGTGAAACAAAGGCATTCTGCAGCTCCTTTAATGTAAATGTATGTAAAAGGAACATTTGGATTTCCTGCTTCACTGCTACCAATAACTCATCTTGTTTTCCGTGTTTGCTGTTAGCGAATGGTAAAGATACTACCTTGACATGTACTGGCATGTCAGATCTAACGGCATTCGACGCCCCATATATTGCCTACCATGGAAGTGATTGTATGGCGTTGTTGGCTGGGATTTTCGGCCGCCGTATTGCAAGTCCCTTTTAGGTGACGCCACGCCGGTGACTTGCTTGTCAATGATGATGAAAATGGACACACAACACCCAGTCCCCTGCCGGGAATCGAACCCGGGCCCCCTGGGTGGTAGGAGGTAACGGTACCGCTACGCTATTGAGGCGGACATTCCTAACCCAACACTGGCTGCTAATGCCAACAGGGGGCGGGACTGGAGGTATCGAATGCTGTTCACAGCACGAGGGTGCAGAGCGTAGTTGGACTGATTGGTCGACGAGTAACTCACGACAGTGCCACAGTGCTACTGGTGGTGATACAAAGAAGAGCAATGGCAACGATAAACAAAGCAAACATTCCATTATGTCTTCAATAACACTAGCCGAAGTTGAGATTTCGTCAGAAAGGAACCCAAGAAATTTCGCTGGGAGAGAAACAAGTCGCGGATGAAAGATTAGCCTTTCTGCAAGATGAGTCAGTGGAATGCTTGGTGCCGTGCGAACAATGCACGAGAGGAGTGCAGTGATGACGACACGTGCATAGCAATAGAAAGTGGTACTGAAACAGGTGTGGTGTAGTTAATCGTCGTTGTCGGACAGGGAGCCGCAATTCCCGTCTCCAGTGAAACGTAGTGAAGGACAATCGTTGTCCAATGAGCGGGTGCTAAACATAATTGCGTACTTGGAAAGTGACACACAGCATAACAAAACAGCAATTACGAACATTTTGGACAAGTCCGCAGAAATACAACCGTTAGTGCGTAAGAAAAACTACGGACATTCAATGCAGGACAAGGCGCACTTATCGCAAAAACTGATGTTTGCACGTTTCAAGGATGCTCGATGCAATTTACGGGATGTACATGCTAGTGACCCACTACTTTATCTACATCAAATTGCGCGCGACATACATTACAGTGATTTCAAGAGAAGCAGTGGATGCTTGCATAACGTCAAACAGTGCCACAGAAGTGGAAGACATGAGATAACAAAATTTCAAACAAAGCGTCAACTTGACGATGCACAGCAAACTACGGAGTCGGCCCAAAAATTTGTAGAGGAGATAAACAAACTTATCCCATTGTTCAGTGATGAATTTCTTTTCAACTGCAGCCAATCGGCATTTGAAGAGGAAACATACGTGAAAGGGACCCCGGAAATTTGAGGTACCTAGAGAGATCTATCAAGATCATCTGATATCAATTCCTTGACGCATTGGTATACGGTTATGCCGACTGATTAACCGGTTGGTAAATTGGCTGGAACGCTATTTATTGCTCTGCGCCCTTTGATTCTTTCTCGTGTGTGTGAATTTGGCAAGGGCAATAGGGAATATTTATATCACAGCAAGAGCGGGAGATCGGGTGTGAGAGAACTACAGCTATGGTATGAACACTGCTTTTGGCCAATAGCTCGTCTGAATGAGTTGCTTTTGTTTGATTCCTAGTCTGCGTATGAGAATCATACTCCTAAAGAACAAACTATCGCTTCTGGAAAGTGTCAGAGCCGGCTGAAGTGGCCGAGCGGTTCTAGGCGCTACAGTCTGGAGCTGCGCGACCGCTACGCTCGCAGGTTCGAATCCTGCCTTAGGCATGGATGTGTGTGATGGCCTTAGGTTAGTTAGGTTTAAGTAGTTCTAAGTTCTAGGGGACTGATGACCTCAGAAGTTAAGTCCTATAGTGGTCAGAGCCATTTGAACCATTTGAAAGTGTCAGACATTGCAGTTCATACCACCTGGAACCACCAAATGCATTCAGCCTCCAGATGTTTGTCTTTTCTGTGCGTATTAAACATATTACCGCACTATCTGCAGCAACTCCTTAAAGGACAGCCAGTTTTACGATTAGCTCCACGACACGCTGTTTCGCATTCGGTTGCATGCCATCACATTCCATCAGTTCCCGTCACCCTGTTACACCAATGCGATTTCTATATGCATTTCTTAAGAGTGGACACCTAGCTGAACGTTTTACACGGTTTGTAACTCCCAAGCAGCTCGCTTTTGATCTTGATGGTGCTAACCTTTGTTATCATTGAGACGAGCCATTTTTATTCGGTTTCCATGGTCCAAGTTAATGGTTTGTTTCGAACATTTCTTGAATGTCGGCAATGTCCATTTTGTGAAGTGTAATAATGCATCCCATAGAAGGTTCATCTCCGCACCTCCTGGACTCTCGTTTTCTGTGGACGTGCTGAGTCATTACTAGTTAATATTTTTCCTGACGGAATGTTCACTTTCAAATAAGCCTCACTAAAGGTTGCTCTTGCGAACTGGCACTCAACAGGTTCCTTGTAAGTCATCTAACGGAGAAGCTTAAGAAGCGTGAGGAATCTAATGGACATAAAAAAGCTTATTTAGGTTTATCAGTCATTGGAAAAACAGAAATTAAGCAACACCTTAGCTTTCAGGCAAAATACAGAAAGACAGAACTGCAATATAAGAGAAAATCGCAATGTTCTTTCCAAGATAACTGGCTGTATTAACTTATGCAGTGAGTCTGAACCTGCGTTACGTGTACATGATGAAGCAGTAGAATGTAACAATCCTAGAATATTCAGAAAGCGGGTAAATTTCACTTCCGCTTTAGCTGCGGATGTGAAAGAGCACGTTTAACAATGTTGCTGTCTTTTAGGTGCATCCAGTGGTATACAAAAGAATTTACTAGACTGTACGTTACGTGTGTGTCAGGACGAAAGTAATTCAGAAATACCTAAGACAGATTTTGTGTCTGTAACAGCAGATGAAACATCTGATGTACGTTCTAAATTTCAGTTGTTTGTAGTATTTAGTTTTCTGTTATCTACTGAGGACCCAGTTGAAAGTCTTTGCATATTTTCAAATCAATCGCGTATCAGTGCTTCCTCCTTGGCTGATTCAATTAAAGATGTACTCGCCGATGTTGTCCAAGAAACGAAAGAAAACGTAAAATCTCAAATTTATGACGGAGCCTGCGTCATGCGTGACTGTCATACAAAAATCCAAAGAAGTGTAAGAGAGGAGCATAATTTCGTGTATTATGTGCATTGTTGTGAACACTGACTGAACTTAATTCTTGCCCAAGCTACAATTCAAAACAAACAAATAAAACTGTTTTCAGAACTACTGCAGAGGTAGCAATATCTTTCCGTCATTCCGCACGAAAATTGTCTGTTCCATATGCAACTGTGAAACGAAGAATCCTTCATGTATCAACCATGACGGATTAAATCGAAAAAAGTCCTCACAGTTCACGAGCATAAAGAGGCCCTTCAAGAATGTTAAACACATTGAAGACGCCAGCACTCAGTTGTGAATCAAACATATGGTGTAAGCCTAAAACTCGATGATACCACAGAGCAGTCAGAGGCTTAAATTCTGCAGCCACTTGTTGGCCTCCAATTTACTTAACCAGCACTTCTTCCCTTCACTGTAAAATAAATGTCTTGAACAAATTCTTTCTGCTGTTGCGCAGTCCTTTCCATTTTTGAAGTAAAGCTGAGTTAAAAACAGAACTACAGACCATTTGTTCTGGAAATAATTTTCAAGAAAAGAAAAGCGCAGTAGCCCTCATACAATTTGTCGTTGAAAATAATCTGGAGGAACCTTTTGGAGACGTCATGAATCTGCTGAAATTAGCGGCTGCTATCCCATGAGGACGTGTGAAGCAGAGAGGTGTTTCCGCACTCTGTCGCACATCAAACAGTTTCTTAGAAGTACCATAGATGAAAATAGGCTGTCCGCTCTTGCCATGCTATTCATTGAAAAGGAGAAAATTCACAGGTCTCCAGATTTAAACGACAGAGTCATTGATCCTTCACGAAAAAGAAAAGGAGGATGGACTTTCTGCGTGCGTCTACAGGTGATTCAGTCCCACGAACTTTCTCAGGCTCATTGTAATGTAATTTTAGAGGTACATAAATATTTTACTTAATTTAGAAAATTAAATTATTCGGAAAGGTAAGATGTACATTGCGGCAAGGGTAGCGAAATCCGTCCCAATCACTTTAGGCATCAGCCGACGCAGGCGACTGTTGATTTCCAACGCGCAGAATGCTGTCCGCCAATTTCCCTTGTCACTCGGAACTCTCCACTCTTGACTGTGTTTGCGCAACGATTGAAATTTTGTGCTCAGTTTGTATTTCATTCTCTTTCTTGTCGATGTATCCCTGTACTTTAAATAGTTAAGAGCCGTTTGACATCGCTATATTGATTCTGAATTGTTTATTATTGTAATGTCAATCTCCATAATTATTTGTAGAATACATAACTACAGAAAATACGTAAAGAGTGCGATAATGATCAGGCACGTCAGAAATCTCTGCACGAAAGTGTTTTGGTTTTACAAAATGAACTCATTATATTTGGCAACATCTTACTTCCGTGTATTCTCACACATATGGAAAAAGTTTTGGACTCAGTTAGGAAATATAGATGGTTAATTTACCGTCTATCGAAATCGTACATCTTGTCACTCGGAATAGGATGTTACAAAGTTCATTGACCGAAAATGTTGAGAACGAAATGCAGTTTGCCCCTAATAAACTGTCAGGGAGAAAACGTATAATCTTTGATAACAGCCTGCCAGTGTGTGAAAACTGCACTGTACATAACGTCTTGCCGATCTGTGCTGCACGAGAAAGCACTTACCGGGATATTCACAGTAGTGGAACCAGATGTAGCGTTCACCGGCACTCGCTCCCCAGATGCTGCCAGGGGCAGTGACGTGGCGGAGGTGGGTGCAGACGCAGTCCAGCACCGTCCCGTCTGATGCCAACAGAGCCGCCAGCGTGGCGACGACGACCGCCGGCTGCATTGTCTGCTGTCGACACTGGGGAGCAAACAGAAGCAGTGCGTGTCAGAAGGGAGCGCGGGCTCGATATGAGGACAAGCGCGGCGGAAGTCTGCCGCAGGACGGCCAAACCACAGGAAGCGTGGCTTCTCCCATCCGGATCACAGCCGTAGTCCCGTTTGCTTAGTAGCAACTCACAAAAGTCGTCGAGTAAAATAAAAGTGATATCTAGGCTTACGCACGGAAGTGTTGTAGGCGTCCTGCTGTTCCTAATCTATAAAAACGATTTAGGAGGCAATCTGAGCAGCCATTGTTTGCAGATGATGCTGTCTTTTACGATGTAGTAAAGTCATCAGAAGCTCAAAACCCATTGCAAAATGATTTTTCAGAAGGTATCGATGTGGTACGTAAAGTGTCAGTTGATTCTAAATAATGAAAAGTGTTACGTCATCCACAGGAGGAGTAGAAGGAACCCTTTAAATTTGTTTTACTCGATGAGTCACACAAGTCCAAAGGGTGCCATTTCAGCTAAATGCCAAGAGGTTACGATTAGGGCCAACTTAAATAGGAACTATCAAATAGAAAATCCTGTAGGGAAGACGAGCCAAAGACTGTGTTTTGCTTGCAGAACACCTAGACGATGCGACAAGTCCACTAAGGAGACTGTCACTTGGTGGTGCTAGAAGCACCCTCCGCCACACACCGTCATGTGGCATGTGGAGTACTGCTGCAGATGTAGATGTACGTCTACATCTCCACGCATACGCCATAAGTCACAATATGGTGCATGGCGGAAGTTGTTTTGCACCATCACTAGTCATTTTCTTTCCTGTTACGCTCGTAAATACAGCGAGGGAAAAGCGACTCTCTTTATGCCTCCGTCATCATCAGTTTTCTGCTATATTAGCAGGTCCTTTGCCTCTCCATTTTCTGCGATCCATTGCTTCCTTCTTAAGGCTGCTGTATGTTGTACCGTCCATCACGTCATCCAGTATCTGAAATCTCCTCCTTCCTCGCTTCCTTTTCCCTTCTACATAACCTTCTAAAACTGCTTTTAACAGTCCGTCATCCTTTATTAATATTTGCCCAATTCCATTTCATTTTCTTCTTTTTATTACATCTAGTAACTGTCTTTTCTCTCCAACTCTTCTCAGTACCTCTTAATTTTTTGCTCTGTCTATCCAACTTATTCTTTCCGTAATCCGACATGTCTACATCTCAAAAGCCTCGAGCCTTTCTCTCTCTTTCTTCCTCAAAGTCCATGTTTCAGGGCCATACAGAAGAACACTCCATACAAAACATTTTATGAGTCTTTTCCTCAGTTCTCTGTCCACACTGGTGCAGAAAATTCTCCTTTTCTTATAAAATGCCTGTTTTACCATTGCTATCCTTGTTTTAATTTCTATGCTGTACGTCCAGTTGGTGTCTATCCTGCTTCCAAGATACTTAAAATTTTGCACCTGTTGTAATATTTCTCCATTCAGCATAATTTTTATTTCATTATTTGCTCCTAGTGCCAATACTTTTGTTTCTTTGTGTTAATTTTAACTCCATAATTATTTCTGTTAGCTTCAATGGTGTCCACTAAATCCTGTAATTCTTTTTCCCCTGTGGCTAGAAGCAAACCTCAAACACCCTACTCTTCTTCCTCCACTTTCTACTCCTTTGTCATCTAATGTGCATATTTTTCAAGTACAGGCTGAAAAGGGTAGGTGATAGACAGCATCCTTGTCTTACTCCTTTTCCTAGTCTAATCGAGTTTGTACACTCCCCCCTCTCTTTAACTGAGGCTCATTGATTCAGTTATAATGAGTTTACAAACTTTCTGCTTTTCCAGTCCACTCTCTTTTCCCTCATTATAGGCTTGTCCTATGTCACATTGTCAAATGCTTTTTCTAGATCGGTGAAGCACATATAGAGGTCTCTTCCTTTTTCAATAAACCTTTCTCCCACGATTCGTAGGAGCCCTATTGCATCTCTAGTGCCCGTATTCCGTCTGAAGCCAAACTGCTCCTCGCCAAGATTCTCCTCCATTACTTTTTCAAGTCTCTTATTAATTATTCTTAACATCACTTTGGCTGCATGTGAAATGAAGCGGATTGTCCTGTGCTCACTGCATTTCTTGGTTCCTTGTTTTTTCGGTAATGGATTCATTACTATTGTCAGGAAGTTCTCAGGCCATTTTCCACTGCGATATGTTTTATTACATAACTTCAATATTTCTCTTATTCCATCTTGGTTCAAGCATTTTAATATTTATCCCGGTATCGTATCTGTACCTATTGCTTTGCCATTTTTCATTGCAGCTATGGCAGACTTTACCTCTTCCATTATGACGGTTGGTCCTTTCTCGTCATCACTCACGCTGTTGAGTAATTCAAGTTGCAGAGTTTCTGGTTTGCAATCTGTGTCATATAGCTTTTTACATATTCTCGCTATCACTGGAGGACATCGTCAAGATCTTTGTACACTACCTCTTCGTCTTTACTCAAAATTTCCATAGTAGCACTTCCTGTTTTGATCCCATGTCATAGTCTTTATTCTGTTGCATAGCAAGCCGTATCTTCCCTTCCTGTCCAATTACATCACATTCCTCTTTTAGCCAATTTTTCCTAGCGTGCTCTGTTTCTCTTCGCAGTTCATTATTTAACCTTCGGTAAATCTTCTTGCATCTTGATGTCCTGCTTTAATGATTCCTTCTTTCAGCATATTCTACTAGTCGTTGACAGTATCAGGTCGGTCTTTGTCTCGTAATGTGTTTAGAAACTCAAGTGACAGCATTTCTGTAATATGTTCTCTGTTGGATCTTATCTTCTGTAGATCCCATTTCTTCACCATGCTTCCACAGACACCCTAATTTCTCTGTTTAGTGCTCCTTACGCGAAATGAACGTTGACGCCAGTGAAATCGTACTGCGGTCAGCTTCGAATGTCGGTTTCTCTAAATTTCCTGAATAGTTTTCATAGAAAATAACATTTTCTTCCCTACAGAGGAAACCACTTGCACAACACTAGCATGTTGTTCGAACGCATAACAACTGTGGTTGCATAGTTCAATTGCTTCGACGTTGTGTGGATCCAAAACACTCCAACAACACTCAATAATGCGTTGTACTAGTGTCCTATATTCTGTCTTCGACAGATGAACCGTTCTTGTTTGAAATTCTCCCACTCGAAGTCGAGCATTCACCTTCTCTGCTGCACCCTTACATGCTCATTTCATTTCAGATCGCTTTGCAACGTTACACATAGATATTTCATGGACGTGAGTGTGTCAAGCAGCGCAATGATAATGCTGTATTCGAATATTTCTACATTTAGAGCTAACCACCATTCATCTTACCAACTGGGAATTTTGTTTAACTCATCTTGTACCCTCCTACAGTGAATCAACAATCACACCTCCCCGTATACCACAACATCATCAGCTCATCCTGTCTGTCAGATTATGTTCTGTGGGACTCCTGGCGATACCTCTGTCTCTCATGAACACTCGTTGCCGATTGCAATGTGAGGGGTTCTGTTATTAAGAAATTTTCGTACCACTCACGTATCTAGACACCTATTCAGTAGGCTCGTTCATTCGATAACAGACTGCAGTGAGGCACTGTAGCACGGGATGACTGTGGATTGCGAGCCAAATCGCTGACTGAGGATGTCTCAGTACTTTTTTCCTGGTGTCATATCACAGCAGACACCACTGCTTATGTCGCCTTCCCGTCCGCTCACCATTCCCTCCCCACTCCAATCCCCCTACATTCCCCTCCCCCACACTGCTCTCACCCAATAAGGATCACTTCAGGTCTGTATACAAAGCGCTGGCAGAAGGATGGGACAAAAAGCAAATATATTCCATTGCACCTATGTATTTTTTCTGCAGGGCAACGAACTCCAGCTGGAACGCAGCAGCAAGCCACAGACTACCTTCCAGATTTACCAGACCTTCAGTCTTTCTACTGTTTCACACAGACATCAGAGCTTTCTCAAGTCCCCATGTCTCAGTTAAGTTGCAGAAGTGTACCGCTTTTGACCAACACATCTAATTTGACTGTTGGTCTATGTAAATGTGTGAATGTAGGTGCAGAACCCGACAGTGAGTTTGGGATGGTTGTATTAGCAGAAAACTTTCGACGTGTTTTTGATAGCACAGGACTATCTGTGTAGCAAGACGGAGTATACAAAGTAGTAGATGACAACAGAGTGTGGCGCACTACAATCACCAATCGACATTAAAATGTGTGGGAGCTAGGTTTCGACAGTGGATATATACGGGGGAGCTATGAGTGAATCAACTTCAGGGGACACAAGCATTTAAATAAGGCATTCGAGTGTGCAGAATTTGGATGATTTATGCTGTGTGTTAGCGACTGCTACAGACAGACTACATACAGGGATCTGAATTTAAGAGGGGCAGTGTATAACTGCATGTATTCTCGCAGTGCCAGGAGAGCCTATTAGTATCAAGGGCACTGAAGCAGAATTCAGGGATGGTATATCTACTAATATATATGTTGATGGACTTGCAGGACTGAATACTGCACAAAGCCGAATGTAAGACTCATATAAAGCAACTTCTCGGAAAACGTTGCTCAACACAATGAGTATAAAATGAACATATGTAAATAAAAAAGTACGAATTAAATTGTTCTTTCCGACCCATCACATCCAAATCCCCACCATTCAACTGCCCATAAACGTGCCAAGAGTCAGTGCTTACTGGAAAGTCTCCAGCACTGTGCTCGTTGTCAGGGCGCGAGACGCCTCTGTGGGGAGGCCGCACTCCAGCAGACCGGCGCAGAGCTGCCGCCGCGGGCCCCACCTGGCCACTGGTGGCGGGGAGCAGGTGGCGACCTGAAGAGGGGGGGGGGGGGCCTAGGCAGCTCCCCACCCAGCCTGTGCCTCCACGGTAGTGCTGCTGGCGCCACAGCTCGTGGTGGACGCAGGAGAGCTGCCAGGGAGATGTCACGTCACAGCAGGTGGCCGGCAGCAGTCAGCACTTTAATGTTACGATGATCAATTGTATTTAGTTAGTGTAACTCAATGACTGTACATAATATTATTAATTCCTATTTTTTTACCTAGAAGTTTACTACTGAACACACTTTTATGCTGATAGATAAAGGTATCTATTCATGAAGAAAAGAAATGCGTAATGCAGCACACAGTAAATAACTAACCACATCTCTACAATATTATTTAAGACAATCCTCCTTTTTCATCATTTACATCTGGCTAATCGTTTGTAGGGATTACGTTCTTTTCTCCGAAATAACAATGATATAACAAAACAGTAACTAATGGTTTTTAGTTAATGATCGATGTGTATTTTTTATTATGCACATTTCGTATATTACTTAACCACATATAATATTTCACGTTTAATTCCATATACATTTTCAAACTAACAAACAATCTGTTTTCTTCCATTTAATTGTCTACCATATTTGCATTTAATTCAACGTACAAATTAAAAACTAATAAGGACTCTGTTTTCCCAGTCAACCATTTCTTATTTTCTGTTTAACATCTCTATGTGAAAATAATATTGGTGGAATAGTAGCAGTAGGTGAGAAAAGAACTAGTCATAGACACATGCACACATATATACACGGAAGAGCCAAAGTAACTGGTACATCTGCCTAATATTGTGTAGGGGCCCCACAAGCACAGACAAGTGCCACAACACGATGTGACTCGCACTCGATTAATGCCTGAAGTAGCGCTGGAGGTAATTGACAACATGACTCTTGCAGGACTGTCCATAAATCCGTCAGAGTCGGATCGGGTGGAGATCTCTTCTGAACAGTACATTGCAAGGCGTCCCCGATATGCTCAATAATGTTGACATCTGGGGGTTTTGGTCGCCAGCGGTAGTTTTTAAATTCAGAAGAGTGTTCCTGGAGCCACTCTGTAACAATTCCGGACGTGTGGGGTGTCGCATTGTCCTGCTAGAATTTCCCAATTCCGGCGGAGTGCACAATTTACATGAATTGATGTAGGTGATCACACAGGATGCTTACGCACGTGTCACCCATCAGAGTTGTATTTAGACGTATCAGAGGTCCCATATTACTCCAATCTCACACGCTCCATACCATTACAGGGTCTCCAGCCAAGTTATGGCGCCAAAGTTAGCTCCGTGTTTATGTCTCGTTTATAATCTATGTCTAGAAATAGGCCATGGAAAATCACAGAGGTAGTTACAATGAAGTAAGTCCGATAGACCTTGTTGCTTGCTGGATGTTCTGTAAAAAGCATCTGAAAAGATGATTGGTGTCAGACGGTCTTCTGAGTGGTGTGAACTACTAACAGCTCGCTTTCCGTGACCACTAAGAATGCTGCAAATGCAGTACAACAAGTTGTCTGTCCAGCCGCGTGAAAATACGTAGTTGGCGGCACGGTGTCGGTACCCCCGAGGCTCACGACGACTCTCGGTGGCGGCCGGCGCTGTTCTCTCAGACAGTGGGGGCTGCGGTGCGAGTGGCTGAGCGCTCACTGTCGAGATAGCCGCCAGGGCTACGGCATCGTGGTAAACGTTCTGGGAAACTGGTGCGAGTTAACCATCTGTGACACCAGCAAAGGCTGCATTTTCTTTTTTTTCCGAGGCTACATTTGGACAGACAGCGTCCGCCATCTGATAATTTTTTGCGGATCTTAGTGCTCCACTGAGTGGACTCAGCCGACACCAACAGCCCCCGGCTCACAGCGATGTCTGGCTGCGCAGGTGACGTCACGGCCGCCGTTGCCCGTGCACTGCCGCGTGGAGGTATTCTATCATTTTTTTGTATAAGATACAGCTGAAATTAATTACTTCATGATATTATATGTGCAACTTCGAAAAGGAAAATTATTAAATTTTTAATTTTTGAGAAGAGAAAAAAAAGCAATATAGGTATGAGTAGCAGTTGTCCCCTCACCGGCACTACTGAGGAAGGTGGTCTCAGAACATCTCCTGGAGCCCGACTGCCCTGGGCAGTGCCTCCCATAAACTAATAAGTTTATCACATGAGATATTTCGCGCCTTGAATGTCACGAGACCAGTCATCCCTCACATAACTGTTCTAATGTCTAAATGTACTCGTGGGAAGACAGAAAAGACGATAGAAAGAATCACAGAATGTGGCGAGGTATCCAGAATTACTTACCCTGCAAGGTCAGCTTGATGGTATTACTTGCAGCAATTAACATCCACCAGTTTACCCATTGCTCACAAGCCACACTGGACAGCGTAGTCCCTGTTTTCCAGTTGGATTGATCACACAGCAATACACAAACTTTGCCACAGCCAACACTTGTTCCTCAGGGTGTAAATGAACCAAAGAGTCTGACTACGCCTAAGGTTTAACGACGTTGCGTTTGGGCAGAGATCTTCTTTCGTCAACAGTAGCAATCTAGAAAACTGCACACTGATGATACTAAACATACAGGGTGTGCCAAAAAGGAGCTGGTAGCTTTGGAATGATACAGAGATATACTGAGAAAACTACAGAATCGATTGATGTGTCATTTCGTAGCAAAGAACCTCAAGTTTCAAATAAAAGTGTAATTTTGTTTTTGATTTGACTAGCGTTTATTATGCGGAAAACATCTCACTGGTAGTCAATTTCTTCCCACATTCGTTGCAGCAAATAGGGCGTAACTTGTGCAACAGCAGCGTATATTCGATTTTTCGGGTCAGCTAAATTGTTTGCTAGGCGAGAAACATAAACACGCTCTTTAATGAAACCACCTAACAGTTTTAGCAGCGTTCGCCTCATGGAACCAGAACACACAGCGAGCACACTCGACACCAGTGAAAGCAGCCATCTTAACTGTGCACAACGCTGGCGCTCCTGGGGGCGGAATGGGGTACTGATGGACTGATGTACATGAAGTTGTTTGCTCCAGAATCATACATCTACCAATTCTAGAAGTTATCTCAATAATTTTCTATATCATTGTAAAGTAGCAAATTCCTTTTTGACTTCCCTGCAACTGGCACAGAGACAGTCTTGTAGAAGACGTTCTGTAACTTCAAATGGTGAAGTCTTCTGATACAAAAACTTTATTTGCCAAAATCAGAATTGATTGTACAGTGATGGTTGGTTGTTTGGGGGAAGAGACCAAACAGCGAGGTCATCGGTTTCATCGGATTAGGGAAGAATGGGGAAGGAAGTCAGCCATGCCCTTTCAAAGGAACCATCCTGGCATTTGCCTGAAGAGATTTAGGGATGTCACGGAAAACCTAAATCAGGATGGCCGGACGCGGGATTGAACCGTCGTCCTTCCGAATGCGAGTCCAGTGTGCTAACCACTGCGCCACCTCGCTCGGTGTAGAGTGATGACTAGTTTCGACAAATTTGAATTGCCATTTTCAGATTATTCTCCCTTAATACATATCTATATATATAAAACAAAGTCGGGTTTGTTACAACACTTATAACTCGAGATCTGCTGGACCAATTTTCATGGTTTTTGATTTGTTGGATTTGACTCCGCCCCGAATAGCAGAATACATCTTAAAAATAATGAAAAATTGACGAATACTTGAAAAATGCGTTTTTTTCCCTAAAAGTTCTTAGTTTCGGAGCTGTCATTTTTTTTTTGTCAAAATCTGTAAGTAATGATTGACATTTATGCATGCGTTCATAAACTATTTAAAATGGATGAATAAACTATTATGTGTATTTTTTTAAAAAAAGACTGAAAAATATTACGCGTGCGTTCAGAAATGTGTAATGAATACTTAATCATTTCAATAAATGCTCATTTGTTTATTACATGTCAAACATTTGTTGTCAAATCCTGTCAAATACTGTAACAACTATTTATGTGTGCGTTCAGAAATTTATTTTGTGTAAAATGTCTCGAAAGTTCAGGTAGGTACTGTTATATTTGTTTGTTTTAGACATTAATTTGTGTACATTATTTATTAAATTAATTAAAGATTTATTCTACAGGTTAACAAAAGTGTAAATGTCTTTTCATAGGTTGTCTATGATTTTTCTTGATAAGCTATTGTCTATGTCTCGATTGTTTTATGTGATTTTGTGCGAGTGCATATTCAGTATTACTATTAATAAAAATGCCGCGTCCTAGAAGATCTAATCTTTCCCAACGGAGCCGTAATGCAATTAGGCAACGGAATATCGCGAGTCAATTATCTGATGAAGAACGAGAAGAGCGCCGCGTTAGGATGGAGCAAAGAAGGACCTTAATTCGTGCTTCTCAAACACAAGAGCAAAGAGAGGCAGCCCGTGAAACGGCTAGATTAGAAACGAGAAATCGTCGAGCTTATCGTACAGATGAACAGAGGAATAATCTTCGAAGTGCAAGAAGAAATGGTTCAAGTATTGATTTGAATCGAGCAGCGTTTCGATATGATTGCACCATCGACTACAGCTTGCATCGTTTAGTTTGCATTGGTCCAATGGACGTTGTTTGCCAGCATTGTGGCGCATTGAAGTTTGCTGGTGAAACGCCTGGTTTGTGCTGCCTTAGTGGTAAAGTGACATTGCCATTAGTGGTCCCGCCACCAGAGCTATTGCGTTCCCTGCTTTATGGCGAAACACTAGAATCACGACATTTTCTAGCGAACACTCAAAAGTACAATGTCTGTTTCCAAATGACTTCACTTGGGGCGGAAATTATCGAAGAACACGGATATAATCCGACATTTAAGGCAATTTACGTTAAAAACTTTATTTTCTATGATTGTAAAAAAAATTTGGAATGTAGTTTGTTAGATTTCTGTATTTGTCTCTAAAATAAAAATGGTATGTTATTATTTAAAAAAAAGTGTTTGTAAATCTAACTACACTCCTGGAAATTGAAATAAGAACACCGTGAATTCATTGTCCCAGGAAGGGGAAACTTTATTGACACATTCCTGGGGTCAGATACGTCACATGATCACACTGACAGAACCACAGGCACATAGACACAGGCAACAGAGCATGCACAATGTCGGCACTAGTACAGTGTATATCCACCTTTCGCAGCAATGCAGGCTGCTATTCTCCCATGGAGACGATCGTAGAGATGCTGGATGTAGTCCTGTGGAACGGCTTGCCATGCCATTTCCACCTGGCGCCTCAGTTGGACCAGCGTTCGTGCTGAACGTGCAGACCGCGTGAGACGACGCTTCATCCAGTCCCAAACATGCTCAATGGGGGACAGATCCGGAGATCTTGCTGGCCAGGGTAGTTGACTTACACCTTCTAGAGCACGTTGGGTGGCACGGAATACATGCGGACGTGCATTGTCCTGTTGGAACAGCAAGTTCCCTTGCCGGTCTAGGAATGGTAGAACGATGGGTTCGATGACGGTTTGGATGTACCGTGCACTATTCAGTGTCCCCTCGACGATCACCAGTGGTGTACGGCCAGTGTAGGAGATCGCTCCCCACACCATGATGCCGGGTGTTGGCCCTGTGTACCTCGGTCGTATGCAGTCCTGATTGTGGCGCTCACCTGTACAGCGCCAAACACGCATACGACCATCATTGGCACCAAGGCAGAAGCGACTCTCATCGCTGAAGACGACACGTCTCCATTCGTCCCTCCATTCACGCCTGTCAGGACACCACTGGAGGCGGGCTGCACGATGTTGGGGCGTGAGCGGAAGACGGCCTAACGGTGTGCGGGACCGTAGCCCAGCTTCATGGAGACGGTTGCGAATGGTCCTCGCCGATACCCCAGGAGCAACAGTGTCCCTAATTTGCTGGGAAGTGGCAGTGCGGTCCCCTACGGCACTGCGTAGGATCCTACGGTCTTGGCGTGCATCCGTGCGTCGCTGCGGTCCGGTCCCAGGTCGACGGGCACGTGCACCTTCCGCCGACCACTGGCGACAACATCGATGTACTGTGGAGACCTCACGCCCCACGTGTTGAGCAATTCGGCGGTACGTCCACCCGGTCTCCCGCATGCCCACTATACGCCCTCGCTCAAAGTCCGTCAACTGCACATACGGTTCACGTCCACGCTGTCGCGGGATGCTGCCAGTGTTAAAGACTGCGATGGAGCTCCGTATGCCACGGCAAACTGGCTGACACTGACGGCGGCGGTGCACAAATGCTGAGCAGCTAGCGCCATTCGACGGCCAACACCGCGGTTCCTGGTGTGTCCGCTGTGCCGTGCGTGTGATCATTGCTTGTACAGCCCTCTCGCAGTGTCCGGAGCAAGTATGGTGGGTCTGACACACCGGTGTCAATGTGTTCTTTTTTCCATTTCCAGGAGTGTATAACTATGGCTTTGAATTTACAGATTCAAGGCCAGATTTGCCATCGCATTGGATCATTGCAACCTATTGAAGGTGCACAGCACAAATTCTTGCAAATATACTTCATGGGCAATACGGAAGAACAACTTGACCGGCGTCAAGGGATCAACACAGCTACGAAAAGAGCAATTCTCCAAGATTTGCAGCAAATGCTTCATGAACATCATGCATTGGTCAGGCTGTTCAAGACTGCTTTAGAGCGCATGCCAAGTGATGACTATAAAGTTGTAATCAGAGCAGATAAAAGACCAGCTGGAACACATGAACGCACATTTAATGCTCCAAAAATCGATGAATTGGCAATCCTGATTGTTGGTGAAAACTTGGAAACACGCGATATTGTGCTTACACGACGCAATACTGGGCAACTACAAAGAATATATGAAACACACCGTTCATATGACGCGTTACAATACCCGCTGATGTTTTGGCAAGGAGACGATGGATATCACTTTAATATCAAAATGATTAATCCATTGAATGGTAAGATCAATATCATTGTTTTCATTTTAACTTGATATACATTTTATTCTGTTTGCTTTTGGTACACAAAAAAAGTTGTCACTCCTAATTTAGTAGAGAGTAGCTGTAAGAGTCGTTAACCTATTAGAGGTTCTAAAATACAATTTTTACTGTATTTGTTTCAGGTGAGGAAACTACCAAGAAGGTTAGTTCGATGAATTATTACGCATATCGTTTGATGATTCGTGAAAATTGTTGCGATTTCGTCGACTGCTTCAACAATACTGAGTTGACATGTACGTTAAAATCGAAACGGAGCGCCTGACATTCATCCGGTTGAATCAAGCTAAATTGCGTTCGGAAGAGTATATTCATTTACGCGATGCAATAAGCACAGAAGGAGATTCAGAAAATGTTGGTCGATTGACTATTTTACCAGCGACATACACAGGTAGCCCGCGTCATATGCATGAATATGCGCAAGATGCAATGACATATGTTCGTCATTATGGTCGGCCATATCTATTCATTACATTTACATGTAATCCGAAATGGATGGAAATTATTCAATTGCTGCTTCCCGGACAAACATCAAGTGATCGACACGACATCACCGCACGGGTTTTCAAGCAAAAAATTCGGTCACTAATAAATTACATTGTTAAGCAACACGTCTTTGGGATTACTCGATGCTGGATGTATTCAGTCGAATGGCAAAAACGAGGCCTACCGCATGCTCACATTCTAATTTGGTTAGTAGACAGAATTCTGCCAGATCAAATAGATGACATCATATGTACCGAGATTCCTGCTCCTGAAACCGATCCAGACCTACATGATGTTGTAATCACGAATATGATTCATGGACCATGTGGCACTATCAACCGCCAATCACCGTGCATGGTCGACGGCAAGTGTTCCAAACGGTATCCGCGAAAATTCACGGCAGAGACCATTACAGGCAGCGATGGTTATCCACTGTATCGGCGTCGATCGCCCGATGATAATGGTAGAACTATCACAACTAAAGTGAAAGGAAACGATTTCATAGTTGACAACAGTTGGATTGTTCCATATTCGCCACTTCTTTCCAAAACATTCAAGGCACATTGTAATGTTGAGTATTGCAATTCGGTCAAATCTATTAAATACATTTGCAAATATGTCACGAAAGGGAGCGACATGGCGGTTTTTGGTATCCAAACATCCAATATCAACGATGAAATCACGCGCTATCAAGTTGGTAGATATGTGAACTGCAATGAAGCAATTTGGCGTACATTCTCATTCCCTATTCACGAACGTTATCCCACTGTTGTACATTTGGGGGTGCATCTAGAGAACGGTCAGAGAGTATATTTCACAGCGTCGAATGCTGCTCAACGTGCCGAAACACCTTCAGCGACAACACTGACCAGTTTCTTTGCGATTTGTCAAAACGATCCGTTCGCACGAACGTTGCTTTACTCGGAAATGCCACGTTATTACACTTGGAACGCTACATCCAAGAAATTTCAACGTCGGAAGCAAGGCGATGCAGTTCCTGGTCATCCAGATATGCGTTCTGCTGATGCTCTTGGTCGTATTTACACAGTTCATCCGAAGAATGATGAATGTTTCTATTTGCGGTTGTTGCTGGTACATGTTCGAGGGCCAACATCATTTGAATCACTACGAACTGTTAATGGTATAGTGTGCCCCACATTTCGTGCAGCATCTCAAGAGCTGAATTTGCTTGAAAACGATACTCATTGGGACACGACAATCGCTGAAGCAATTATTTCTGCATCTCCAAGTCAGATACACACATTATTTGCTATCATCATTTCGAGATGCTTCCCATCGAACCCACGTGACCTGTGGAACAAATACAAAGATGACATGTCAGAAGACATTTTATATCGAATTCGTGTCAGCTCAAGAAATCCAGATCTTGAGGCGAATGAGGAGTTGCATAACCAGGCTTTGCTCTTGATCGAAGATATGTGTTACCTCATGTGCGGCAGTTTGTTAGTTAGGTTAGGAATGCCAGCGCCAGATCGCGGAATGAATGACGCATTTAATAGAGAATTGGAACGTGAACGTGAATATGATCCACATAAACTAATCCAATCAGTTCAAACGAATGTACCACTGTTGAATCCTAAGCAGAAGGAAGTCTATGATACACTGATCAATGCAATTGATGATGGAAATGGTGGCTTATTTTTTTTGGATGCCCCCGGTGGAACTGGGAAGACATTCCTCATGTCATTGATTTTGGCCACTGTACGTGCGAGATCCGAAATTGCGGTAGCAATTGCTTCTTCTGGAATAGCGGCCACATTGTTAGACGGATGCCGTACGGCTCACTCAGCGTTAAAATTGCCATTAAACCTTCAAACTACTGAACAACCGACATGTAACATTTCGAAACACTCCGCAATGGCCAAAGTTTTAGTAGCATCAAAAATCATCATATGGGACGAATGCACAATGGCGCACAAACGCGCATTGGAAGCACTAGACCGAACATTAAAAGATCTGCGCAATGACTCGAGATGTTTTGGTGCTTCAATGATTTTATTATCTGGCGATTTCCGACAAACACTACCAGTAATTCCAAGATCTACTGCTGCCGACGAAATAAACGCTTGCCTCAAAGCATCAAATCTGTGGCGATATGTAAACAAACTTCAACTGTCTGTAAATATGAGAGTTGCATTGTTGAACGATCTATCTGCTGATGATTTCTCGAAGCAATTGCTGACTATCGGTAATGGCCGTGTTCCTGTTGACGAATCGAGCGGTTTGATTTCATTTCCTCCAAATTTTTGCAATTTCGTCTCATCAAAAGACGAGCTTATCAACAAAGTATTTCCGGATATCATTGCTAACCACAAAAATACTAAATGGTTAAGTGAGCGAGCAATTTTGGCGGCTAAAAATAAAGATGTAGATGACCTCAATTTTATAATTCAAAATAAAATCGTAGGTACTCTGAATTCATTCAAATCCATCGACTGTGTAACAAACGAAGAAGAAGCCACTAATTATCCAACTGAATTTTTGAACTCCTTGGATGTGCCTGGTTTACCACCGCACAATTTACAACTGAAGGTTGGCTCGGTAGTCATCATGCTTAGAAATTTAAACCAACCAAAACTGTGCAATGGAACGCGTTTGGTGATAAGAAAACTGATGAGCAATGTGATTCACGCGTCGACACTTAAACGAAAATTTTAAGATGAGGAAGTTCTTATTCCAAGGATTCCGATGATCCCAACAGATATGCCCTTTGAGTTTAAACGAATTCAATTCCCGATTCGTCTTGCCTTCGCCATGACGATCAACAAATCACAGGGCCAATCCTTGACTATTTGTGGCCTCAATCTAGAAAATGCGTGTTTTTCTCATCGTCAATTGTACGTGGCATGCTCACGTGTCGGCAAACCATCCGCATTATTTGTTCTTGCGCCTGACCAAAAAACAAAGAATGTCGTTTACCACAAGGTGCTTGAATGAAAATCCGATTAATGAATTAATCAGAGTGTATCCCAACCTGCACAACATAGTTTTCAATGATTTTTTTCTGACATGTGTTTGAAATACTTAATTATTATTATTTTTTTAATTTTTATTCTCATTCTGTATGTATTCATCATCATTCATCAAAATAAAATACTTTTATATTTCTATCTATATTAATATTATTTTGTATCATTGTATTACGTTCATCAAAGCCTAAATTAGTTCAGCTAAAAGGTAACACGACATTCATTGACTGTTAGGCGGTACGAAGTTCGCCGGGTCAGCTAGTTGATTATAAACTAGACGTCAGAACTTGTAACCCCACACCCTCTATAAGTTGCAAATCATTGTCGCCAGATCAGGATTACAGCTAGAACAAGGCTACAAGGCTTCCACGGACATTTCCAAAAAATGGTGGAAGTGGTTCTGAGCACTATGGGACTTAACATCTGGGGGTCATCAGTCCGCTAGAACTTAGAAGTACTTAAACCTAACTAAACTAAGGACATCACACACACCCATGCCCGAGGCAGGAGTCGAACTTGCGACTGTAGCGGTCGCGCGGTTCCGGACTGAAGCGCCTAGAACCGCGCGGCCTCAACAGCTGGCAAAGTTATCTATTTTAACTAGAAGTTACTTGTGATTTTATGTGTATGGCTAGCGTTAACTAGAGGTAGAAGATGGACGCTAATGATCTCACAGTATAGAATTATTGCCTGAAAATGTTGCGACACACGGTTGATAATACACTGCCAGAAAAAAAAAGTAGGTGCTTTTGGAGGTTGATAGCTCACTCAAGATTTATTGTTGCAACACTGCATGTGGAGTACGTCAAAGACTCTGCCATCCAGTCGATTGTACGGATGGTGAATACAGTCCTGAGATATGTTATGCCACGTAGTTGTGTAAGAGTTCCCGCTTGACATGTCGCACCTGTCACTGTCCCATCATATCCCACACATGCTCAACTGGAGAGATCGTGCCAGCTAGGGAAGTTGCCACACGTCTTACAGGCCAGATTGAGCTTGAAGAGCAGTATGTGGGCGAGCGTTATCCTTTTGGAACAACAGACCATCTTCCTGTTGCAAGAAAAGCGAAAGAACATGTTTAACAAGACTTTGCATGTCCTCTCCAGAAACACCTTAGGTGAATGGAAAGGCCAGTGTGTTTTGGAAGAGTACACTCTTTGAGATGGCACTCACCAGCTCTGCATCGTACGCACAACCGAGCATCACTTGCACACAGGCAGGATCTGCTGCCGTCGCTGAAGACCACGGCGCGCCATTCCTTCTTCCAGGTGAAGCTCTGGCGGCAGCAGTCGAGCTCTGCACGTCGAGGCAGTGGTGTGTGTGTGTGTGGGAGGGGGAGGGGGGGGGGAGACGAGCCAGAAGTGTGGGTGCCCGTAGTCTCACTACTAATACGTGGTTCGGAACAGTTTTTGTTCACGCGTCTGGTCTCACGAGCTGTCTTGTCTGAGATGTGGTAGCTGTACTATCTGTCACTGCTGCCCCTGGAATACGGCGGGCGTCAGTGCTGTGTGGACGCGCAGAACCTCGTCTGTGAGTGCGAGAATGTTCACGTGACCACTGATAGCAGCACGACTGACGCAGCACGTCCACCTTATGTGGCAGTTCTCTGAAAGGACGACAATTTGACATCTTACAAATATATGAGTGTATGAAATATTTATGAAGAATGATCAGGGAAAATTTGAGTTTTGTGAAAAGAATATAAGATTTTTGGTTGGTTAATGTTACGAAACATCCTGTTCTGGTAATAAATCAAGAGACTCTCAACAGACAGTCAGGCAAAAGCTTATGTAGCTGACGTGTAGTTACATTCATCGTTGAATGTAGAGGAAACATTTGGACTCCGTAACGAAAATATTTGACCGTGATTTGTCGTATGAACTTAATGAGAATATTCGTTTTGCTTACTTGAAGAGCATTACTTTCACTGTTCTGTCTTTCATTTGAGTTGAATTCGTTGTTCAGTATGTTTCTTGAAGTGAATGGCATCGATATAATCCTGCAAAGTTTAAAAGTATGCGGCGGAACGCCATTTAAGTTTGACTGATACTGCGTTCTAAAAGGAAAGAAATGATAGCTGTTAAGCTATTTAGTCGCAAGACGGGCTCTGACAGTAAATGCACTATTATTTTCGCCTCATATCCTTACTGTATTGTTGAAGGAATTGAGCTACTGTTGTTGGATATTGGTACCGAGTTATTAGACCAGTTGTGTGTGTGTCTGTCAGAGCGGCAGAAGCTGGAGTCAGTGCAGCCGCGACTGCTAGAGCAGCTGGACGGCAGGCGCGGCCGTCCTGCGAGCTGCCGCGGCCCCCCAGTGGCAGAGCGGTCAGCGCCGGGGCGTCGCTCCGCCCCCACACGGCGGCGGCAGAGGCCGGCGCCGCCTCTGGTGTGGGGGCGGCCGGGGGCCGAGCGCTGCGCTGTGGCACCGCGGCTACCTGCCCGCCTCAGTTAGCGCAGACTTGCAGTCGGAAGCTTTTCACGTAGAACGGCGTACTGTAGAGCTTCATACACTGTGATCAATGTTGGTTCGCTCGCGTGTGTAAGCCGGAGGGACGTGAATAACACAGGGTGTAACAGCATCCACCAATAGTGGTGTACGCCGAAATTCTACATTCGCGTCGACGATTTGTTCACTAGATTTTTTCCGTAAACTTGTGTCTGTGATTCTATTAGTGAACGTAATGCAGTATTACGCTCGCTAGAAGTGTTGCTTGATGAGAACTAATACCGACCACACCGAACACAGTTACTTGTTAAATCACTGATCCTGTATCAGCTGAAACAAAGAATAGCAGATGCCCACTGTGTTTTCTTAGCAAGACCACTGGTTGTAAGCTTACATACACGTTTACAGTACAGACGAGTACGGTGTCGATGACTGATTTGCTAATTTTTGACACAATACAACTTTCACTCCTCCAAATTATTCGTTCCTTTAAGCAGAAAAGCTGTTTTGGATGCGAAGAGCATTATTCTGTTGTAACGTAGCTTCAACAAATTTTTATTTTAAATGGTGGACATCTATTAGTTCGTTTTTAACCCTGCCGGTTGCAAGCCTCATCAAAAGGATTGAGCGACCTGTGTTGACGACGTGTTTACAATGGTGGGTTTTCTGCAGATGTGAAGACAAAAGATCCGTTGTGAAAACTATTAAAAGCACGCCGCATTGAAGTCCGCGCAATATTTTGTGTTTCTATAAAAATCACCAATCTTGTTGATATTGCGTAGTCTTAAATTTCCCAGGTTTTTTTTTCTTTTCTTCTGCAACAGTGGCCTGTTTTGTGCACCAAGGGACAATAGTGCCGTCTCTTATTGACATGTTTGGCACAAATCTGTCGATTAGTGGGAAGCTACTGTTGCAGCATCGCGATTTCTCGCCTCAAAGTCGTATTTGCGTAAGTGGACCATTGCGGATGTGCGCCAGCAATACTCCAGGCGTTTACGTGTGTGTGTGTGTGTGTGTGTGTGTGTGTGTGTGTGCGGGAAGTGCGTCATGTCCTCGCTGTGACAGCATGCGGTTAGCGGTCAGCGGTCAGCTAACATCCCGTTTGTGGTCTGGGGCGCTTCCCGCTTCCGACAGCCCGGCTGTGGGCGTCACAGCAACACAGGGCGAGGGAGGCCAGCGGGCGACACGGACAGAGTCCACACAGTAGGGGGCCCACTCTAGGGGCCAACCCAGAATCACTGTAGTGGTGGTACGTGACTGCAGTCGACGGTTACCGGTACGTCGATAAGCAGTACAGAAAACGAAATATAAAATTCAGAATTTTCCTCTTTTGCAAGAACAGTGAACCGGAAGGCGCTGCACAATTTTGAATCAGCATCTTCCAAAACGTTGAAGCCGTCGTCCTTGCTATGGCGGCACTGCGCTCTCTGACATCGAGACCTAAATTTTGGGCGTCACACCGTTTGTCGCTTCCATGTTGCGCGTGTCACCATGGGCTTCACGCAAAATGCCTACAAAGAATCTGAAATAAATTTCCTCTGTTTCGAACAGCTACACCCATTGCTAACGGCTTCATTAAGTTATAACTGTATATCTACAGATATAAATAACTAATTTATAAATTTTATATAAGCATATAAGGACAAGATTAATACGATTAAGTAGACATATAGATATCAGAGCAGCAAATCTTACCTGGTGATTAACAGTGCAACGGAGAATACAGAGAATCTGTGATACCCTCATGTCGTTTATGCACTAACTAAAATATTCGACAATGTAAACTAAATTACTCCAATCCCGACTTCACCTCCAATGTTTAGGGAAAAGACCCTCGCCGCCGTGGGGTGGGGTGGCGTGGCGTGGCGTGCCTCAGTGATGCAGACAGCCGTACAGCAGCTGCAGCAGCGTGGAAGGGGCGCCTATGCGCGAGACAGACCGACATGGCGTTCCTGTTACCCATTTTTCAAGAGTTTCTTTACACCGCCCAACACCAGTTCGTAATCTGTTGAGGGACTTCCAGGCACTTCTTTTGGTTGTCTCCAGCCTAGAGGAGCAGTCTCTACTCTCTTCCTCCACGTTTCCAGCCTTTAGTTTGTGTTGTTGCTGTTTACATAGACCCCTACAAAACTTTTTTTTGGACTTGAAGCGAAACGGTGCTGGCGAATGGCCAAATAATGGGTGAGTGTCAGATGTCCAGGCTCTGCGTCACTTCACTGATCCTCACTATATTTGGACTGAGCCTTAGGATTTCATTTTTAAGTCTTCTGTGGTTCAACGCACCGACTCGTAAAATGTTACCCTTTTACTGGGTAATCAGTCTCTTTCTCATGGTCTCCTCACTCTCGGCAGTCCCCTCCAGGAGATCCGAATGGCGGATTAGTTTGAAATCTTTTTCCAATGCAGTGACAGTCATGAGACTCTTTCAGTTACACTCCACATGTCCTGTGGATTCACATTATGTGTCTTTGATGCAGTGGTTTTCATTACCTTCTACATCCTAATGCTGTTGATAACTACTAGTTCTTCCGTCTTACAGGGGCAGTTTCCCACCCCTAGGATAAGAGAGGGTCCTGAACCACCATCGCCTGTCCACCGTCTTCCGTCTTTGGCAAGGCCACTGGCGAAACGAGGCTGACTTGACTTCCTATGCCGGAAGTCTTCAGCTGACATTGCTGTTGATTTTTATTCAAAAATTAAGCAGAGCTGAGGTTAGAACCAGCGACCCAGGACGTTTTTATTACTAATAAAAGACACTAACCCACTTTTTTGTAATCTTATTATGGGAGGTTTGAAAGTGCTTAATAAACTAACGGATTTAGCACCTTCTGCTTACTTTTCATTTTTTTTAACAGTTTGGAAAGAATAACCCGGACAGGATTAGATACTGTGAGCCTACGGTTCGTAGCTAAATGGTCTACCACTTTTACTTTTTTAAAAAAATTCCATAACACATTTTCTATTCAAAAAAGAATAAAACAGTATTTCCTGCCGTTTTCTTTTTTCTAATTTGAAACGAGACCAACAATGTCAAAAGATTTGATAAACTGTGAATTAATATACCTAATGGGCGATGACGAGAATACAACAAGGACTCCCTAACTCAACCGATACTTTGACGACAAAATACGAGGCTCAACATACTGGCAAATAAGTCGCTATACCGTGCAGGCGCACACGCTTCCAGTATGCAGTACCCATGTCCTGGTAGAAGGCAAGTGGGTCCACATGGTCTCCTCATCTACACTGTAATGAGCACAGTGCTCCAGTAGCCACGCAATTGTATCTGACTTTGCCCTTGACAAGTAGGAGGAGACTAGATGCAAGAGAATACCACCCAAGAAGGCAGTCTCACCAGATAGAGTAGGAAACGCTAATTGTTTTTTAAGCCAGTTCGCTTTGACATAACAGGTAAATCAATCTTGTAGTGTGTCTACGGCAGGAAAGCGACTGCACTGATCGGTGACTCTAAATGCATTACGAAACTGACGCTCATTGGTGAACAGCTGTGTACCACGTGTTACCACAAGGACGCCACCGCCACCGTAGAACTGAAAGGCTGAGACGAAACCACACCGGCTTCCAAGAAGACTGCGGCGATGACTGTTCACCAGGTGCCGTACAGTCCACCCTCCCCTTCACATTAAGAAACGTGTGGCAATGTGAAGCTGCCTCTGTAGAATACGAGCCCCCAAGTAACTAACAGCAATATAAAATTCACGGTCACGTTTTAACTGGAAATTCAATAGACCAACATCGACAGGCGTATCTAGACCCCCCAGCCAACATTTTTAGGCTAAGAGCGCATTGAGATGAACGCCGAATGAGGAGCCCAGAACTGTTGAATTACATAATAAGGTTATTTATCTCAAACATTGATCCGAAACATTATAATTCATCCACTGCTACCATACTGTGTTTATGCTGCAGCAAGCTTGCAATCAAATTTTATTACACACTTGTACCCTAAGTACACTTCTTCGCGATCCATTACACACATTAAATTTTAATGGTGAAACCTGAACCATAAATGTTACCACCAGTCACACATTCACACACAACACAAATGGCGGCCATAAGGACAGACCCGATAACAATCTTTACAACACAAACACATAAAATAGACAGGTACAGTATGCATATTCCCGTACAGGGGAGACATGTTAATTGAGAGTCGCTTCCCCGGTGTCGGCACATAATTGCGATGCTGCAGTTTCTGGGTTGTTCAGAAATACGAAGCGGTGTCTCTGCGGACATGCATGCGTGCATATATCCATGCATGTCCGAAAGAACATTGCACTGTACTTGTGAAGAAAACGGATAGAGTGTAAGTAGGCTGTTTAGGTTTTCATGTTGGTAACGCCACGTAGCACTCTGTATGAAAATCACTCTCTATGCTGTGTGCAGTCTGTGGCGGGTTGGACTCATTGTTGGAATATTCGCATGTGTAGTGTTGGGCAGTTAGATGTGAACAGCGTGTTGCGTTGCGCAGTTGAAGGTGAGCCACCAGCTGTGGTGGATGTGGGCAGAGAGATGCGGAGTTTGAGAGGTTGCCATAAGCAGACGATCTGGACGTTGGACGTGTGTCCGCCAGAAAAAGGAAATTTGTGAAGTTGGATGTCATGAATGGATATATATATATATATATATGATGACCTTTGAACACTATTAAGGTAAATACATTGTTTGTTCTCTATCAGAATCTTTCATTTGCTAACTATGCCCATCAGTAGTTAGTGCCTTCAGTAGTTAGAATCTTTTATTTATCTGCCAGTATTGACGCTCGCTGTACTACAGTGCTTCGACTAACGAAGATTTTTTTTGAGGTAAGTGATTCATGAGAGGTATAGGTTATTGTTAGTCAGAACCATTCTTTTGTAGGGATTATTGAAAGTCAGATCGTGTTGCGCTAAAAAATATTGTGTGTCAGTTTAGTGATGATCAGAATAAGTAAAGAGAGAAATGTCTGAGTACGTTCAGTTTTACTCAGCTGTATTTGTATCAAATAACGTAGACGTTTACTAGCACAGTCATTCGTAATTTTTCTAAGGGGACGTTGCAAGACTAGTATGGTGCTGACTGATGAAAAACTCTCGTCCGAAGCAAAACCTTTGACCAATATTTTAGTCACACTCTTTGTATAGTCGTTCGTAATCTACAGGGCCAGAAATAATGAACAATTGCCCTGCGAATCAGGATTAAACCTATGGATGCTAATATCTGTAAATAATGTTTTCAGTTGTAGCTAATGACATAAAGAATTCCCGATACCTGCAACCACTCAGCGGTTAGCTTCTTAGTTTTTCTGTACTACCACACACTTCGTTCCATTACCTGATTATGATTCCTTGATACTTGAGGATGGATGCTGTCAATCGATTCCTTCCATAATTTTCATGACTTCTAATCTGTAAGTCTTCATTATGAACTCGATTACCCATCTTATTTTCAGCATTATTTTGTACAGGCTATAAGTTGGCGCTTCAACTTTCGCCAAATAAAATATTTCAGAATATTTCTACCAGAATGAAGAATGTCGTCAGAGAATGGTGTTTGTAGCAGCACAACAGAGGATGTAGGCAGACTGAATTTCAGGAAATGTAATTAGCATGTTGTGGTTTGGTAGTCGCCCTATGCTGTATGATTGGTTTGAAAACTCAGAATTCTTTTCTGGACGACTGAATGACTACGATACAATTTTTTGCTTTGTTGTGAGTAGTCATTCAGCCTTTATACACCGGAAAGAAAACTTGATAGGTACAGTCGTGCTCAAAAGTATCCGAACCACCTGAATTGCATTTCGCCTGATTCGCATGCAACCCACATAACGCAGCTGTCTAGCAGGTCCTCTAATTGGTCCTTGGTACAGTCGTTTGACTATTGAAAATGGTTCCAACAATTCACCATTAGAAAGCACTGCTCTGTATTGCAATAACTCAAGATGTAAAGTAATACCAAGGTACAGCAAATATCAGGGAACACCTTATCACAGATAAGACTGTCCTTAAGGCTTGTAAGCTCACATTTATTACAATAAATGACATGCGTGAAATGTTACCACTCTCATTATTACATCAGATAGCTAATGCACGTAGTAAGTTCGTCGTATCCATGATTTCCTCTTCAACATAACATACTGTACTTATTGTCTAACACAAAATTTCATTAAAAATTTAAGTTATTCACGAGCAGCTAGTTGAGAATATGGATGAACTTCAAATGACACGACGAACTGTCTCGTTCTGCATATGGATTCAAACCCAGGTCATACAGACTAAGCAAAGACTTCATGCCTGACGGAAACTAACAGTCATTCCTGACTATGCACACAAAGAGTGATATACCTCGATTTTAGACAGTATCAGTTAGCAAATATCAACTTTAAATTACAAAACGTAAATATTTTTAACGGACGCAAATTCCTACCCGGCATCTATTGTCCCTGTTAACGAAATACAAGAGATGTTAAATATTGCTTTTTCACAAGTAACTTACTTGAAATGCCGTGAGGTAAAGCTTTGTGTTGGACAGGGAATCGAACCCAGAACCTAATCGGAATGTTATCGAAGCACAATCAACTGTGACATATCGAATTTTCTCGGCAGTAGCTAGATGTTTTAACTGAAATGAGGAGGCGAAACATTAATTTTTTCCTTCCCAGGACTCCAACCTGGCACCTATCGCTGTTATAGTCTAGAGAAAACGAACGTTAAATATGGGTTTGTTACACCAGCAATTATTTGTGGGCATCTTTGAACTAGAAATAATATTACGAAGAGTTCAGTGCTGACTGGGAATCGAACCCCATACATATCGTTGTTGACTGCACACAAAGAGGCCGGCCGCAGTGGCCCTGCGGTTCTAGGCGCTGCAGTCCGGAACCGAGGGACTGCTACGGTCACAGGTTCGAATCCTGCCTCGGTCATGGATGTGTGTGATGTCCTAAGGTTACTTAGGTTTAAGTAGTTCTAAGTTCTAGGGGCCTAATGACCTCAGAAGTTAAGTCCCATAGTGCTCAGGGCCATTTGAACCATTTTATTTGACCCTACATAGCGTTTGTTTCGTCACTTGAAATAAATAATTAGCATAAGAAAGGTTACTGGTGATAGAGTTCTACGAGTCGCGACTCCTGACTTTATTGTGGTTCAACCTAACGTCTACTTGGTAGAGAAGGAATATCGTGATTAACATGAATTTCAGACCACAATGCCATTATACCTTCTTCACTCTTCGTAGCCAGAAGAGAATAGAATTTGTCTCTCCTTATCAAAAATCATCAGCAGAAGCTGGAATCGAACCCACACCATAAGTATATGAACCTATCATCAATACAACAGACCACCAATCCTCTTCTCTGTGACTCATTTTTCTATCATAACAACGTTGCGCCATACTGGATGAGAGTTCTGACACACAGGCTCCCTGTAGTGGTTTGCAACATGTTCAATACATTCATTGCCATGAACTAGCTGCCTCGGCTACCTAGTGCATACATTCGACTCTATTTTGTAATCACCGAAATAAAATCACGTACCTGCCACCTACGCAGAACTGCCAACAGTGCAGGATGCAGAAATTCAAATAGCAAGTGTTCCTTTCCACTTGAGCTACTCTATTGCGCTATCCGTTTGTTGAAAACGTCGTACAGTGCAAAAGAAAAGCTGTAAATGCCTGTATCTCGGAAGTCTATATCCGGCCATATGCATTAGCTCAAAGCACTGTGGAATGTGGAACTTCTGGAGAAATTGTTTTTGACTTCTGGACGCGCTGTAGCTATGTTTCAGCTCATATCGTAATGGTAAACGTCGCGAGTTCGAACACATTCACTGCTACATTTAAAAAAATGCAATTCTGCTGTCTGCTGAAGTTATCAATCTAATGGAACTTTGAACATAATTCCCTTCACTTCTCAAACCAAAATAGTCGCATGTGGAAAAAGGGCTAACTTCTGTGACATTTTGTTCTTTTCAGGTTCAATAGAAGGCCATGCAGCATATGCATCTCGAAACTTTTGTATTATCTATGGGGAGAGCACATCGTGCCACAATACGTCATAAAAGTATTTTCTACATTAGCAGTCGTGTAGTAGTGGTATTTTCTTCTTCTTCAAACCTTGTTTGACAGCTTTAACTCAGAACAAGTTTTCTACATGCATATAATCAATAAACTGCATGTGCATTGTCAGACTGTTATAGATAACATCAGAGAATTCGCATATATCGTTGATGATTAATTTCTCTCGCATGTTTACCATTCTTTTAACAACACTAAAAGAAACCTTACGAAAATTGTGCACTGCATTATAAACAATGAAATTAAACTACCAATGATAACCTTGCGACACGAAAGTCTGTCGATAAAACTGAGTGTCTGTACACAAGCTTGCCCCTATCTGCACGAATTAGTAAAATACTACCCAATTAGATTTCGATTTTGTCTGTGTTTGATTGGTATGCTGTGTCATACTCAAGTGGTATGCAAATGTGGCATTTCATAAATAAAGTTATGTATTCCTAGAAACCCAAAATTTGTTTGTCAGCAGCGGAAAGAGGCGTTACCTGTTGTTCAGCACTGTAAGTTTTTCACCATTGCACTATGAGCCGAAAGTATTTTCTTGAGATTTCTTTACCGATGTTTGATCTGACTGTTTGTAGCTCTTTCACAGAAGGGATAAAAACGTTACAGTCCTCAAGACTGGAACTACAAACCATAAAAGACGCTTTTTCTCAGGTCAGCACATTACCACAGAGCTAGAGAAGAGACATGTCTTTTGACAATTTGTCCATTATATTTGGACTGTTGAGCTCCGTGGCCGTGGATAATGATATTTCATTGTAAAAATACAGCAACCAGCCACTTTTTAATGCGTTTTATTTATGCCAATATGCATTTCGGGTTTGCACCCATCTTCAGCTGGCAAATTACATGGATCTTCAGTTACTACAGTAGTACAATCTCGACAGCAGTTTGGATGCTGCAGCAGGCCTGTGCAAAAGCAACGATTCTAATCATTTTCTTCAATTTCGCGAGTTTAAAGTTACGCACTATCAGTTGTTCATTTTACTTACATTCTCCTCTCCTTGTTTTTGCTTGGCTTTTCTTCTTTCTTGCAACAACACAAACACTTTTTACCACGTATTTTACACAGGCGCACTGCGTTATCCGCCATGTTGTCGACTGACAGTTTTTGTTTACATACAAACGGTTTATCTATGGACAGAGTTACATTTTTCGAAAGTGTTGAGGTTATAAGATAAGCTACTGTTTTCCAAACATTGACTTGGGTGACAGAAGTATTCTAAGTACAATGTATACAATTTTTTTTTTGTAGTATTGAAGATAATAAACTAACATAACACATTTATACAACGCAGTAATTCATACATTTACAATATAACAAAGATAGAATTAAGATTTTTATGTTTTATACTATTACATGCATTTGGTTAGGTTTATATTACATTATGTTATTTCTTGATTGTGCTTAGTGAGTGGTTTGATAAGTAGAGTGTGGAAGTTTTTAAGAAATATTCGGTTTGGTAGATCTGTTTGGTCGTTAAGTATGTCAGAAGGGGATGCATGTTTATGTGAATAAATTTCGATTTCTTCTAGGAGGTTCATTCTTTTTCCTTTGTTGGCTAGGTGGAGAAATTGTAGGTTATGGGATATGTCTGTTACTTGATGTTCTTCTTCTGCTACATGTTGGGTGAATGTGGATTTATTTAAGTTTTTTAAACGAAGAGCATCCATGTGTTCTCGAAACCGTATGCTGAAGTTTCTCCCTGTTTGGCCTATGTATGTTTTTGGACATGAGTTGCAGTTAAGTTTGTATATTCCTGATTGATTGTACAGTTTGGTATTATTTTTAATGTTATGTATAGCTTTGTCCTTTATTTTGTTATTTGTATAGTAGCTGATTTTGATATCTGTTCCTCGGAACAGCTTTGCTATTTTATATGACAGCTTTCCTACAATTGGCAAGCTTACATATTTTTCTTTTGGCTGTGTTGTGGCATTCTTTAATGTTGTTTTGTTATTGTATTTGTTTATGTGGGGCTTTATCTTAGAGTTTAGTTCATCTATTAATTTTGGATTGTAACCATTATTGTAAGCAATTGCTTTGATGGTGTTTAGTTCTTCTATTTGATCAGCTGGTTCTAGTGGTATTTTGTGCATTCTGTTTAGCATTGCTCTGTATGAAGCCGTCTTATGTTTATCCGGGTGGCAGGATGATTTATTAATTGTGTTATCTGTGTATGTTGGTTTCCTGTATACTTGAAATTTGTGTTTGTTGTTGGAGTTACTTATGCAGAGATCCAGAAAATTTAAACCTGCTTCTGTCTGGTGTTCTACAATGAAGATGATGTTCTGATGCATTTTATTCATTATTCCGAGGAACAGATATCAAAATCAGCTACTATACAAATAACAAAATAAAGGACAAAGCTATCCATAACATTAAAAATAATACCAAACTGTACAATCAATCAGGAATATACAAACTTAACTGCAACTCATGTCCAAAAACATACATAGGCCAAACAGGGAGAAACTTCAGCATACGGTTTCGAGAACACATGAATGCTCTTCGTTTAAAAAACTTAAATAAATCCACATTCGCCCAACATGTAGCAGAAGAAGAACATCAAGTAACAGACATATCCCATAACCTACAAGTTCTCCACCTAGCCAACAAAGGAAAAAGAATGAACCTCCTAGAAGAAATCGAAATTTATTCACATAAACATGCATCCCCTTCTGACATACTTAACGACCAAACAGAGCTACCAAACCGAATATTTCTTAAAAACTTCCACACTCTACTTATCAAACCACTCACTAAGCACAATCAAGAAATAACATAATGTAATATAAACCTAACCAAATGCATGTAATAGTATAAAACAGAAAAATCTTAATTCTATCTTTGTTATATTGTAAATGTATGAATTACTGCGTTGTATAAATGTGTTATTATCTTCAATACTACAAAAAAAAAAAAAAAATTGTATACATTGTACTTAGAATACTTCTGTCACCCAAGTCAATGTTTGGAAAACAGTAGCTTATCTTATAACCTCAACACTTTCGAAAAATGTAACTCTGTCCATAGATAAACCGTTTGTATGTAAACAAAAACTGTCAGTCGACAACATGGCGGATAACGCAGTGCGCCTGTGTAAAATACGTGGTAAAAAGTGTTTGTGTTGTTCCAAGAAAGAAGAAAAGCCAAGAAAAAACAAGGAGAGGAGAATGTAAGTAAAATGAATAACTGATAGTGCGTAACTTTAAATTCGCGAAATTGAAGAAAATGATTAGAATCGTTGCTTTTGCACAGGCCTGCTGCAGCATCCAAACTGCTGTCGAGATTGTACTACTGTAGTAACTGAAGATCCATGTAATTTGCCAGCTGAAGATGGGTGCAAACCCGAAATGCATATTGGCATAAATAAAACGCATTAAAAAGTGGCTGGTTGCTGTATTTTTACAATGAAATATCATTATCCACGGCCACGGAGCTCAACATTCCAAATATAATGGTTAAATTGTTATTGACACTACCTAGCCAGGTACTAAGAGCTTTACATGACTTCAGAAAGTACAAAATTAAGTTAGAAAGAACAATTCTTAGTATCAAGTTCAATAAAAAGTGTTTAAGTGCGAATGTAACTCCAAAATATGTCAAAGTGAACATCAACAGTCAAAGCAAAGCAGCGAAAATAGCTAAAGAAAGAAGTGAAATTATATGGCTCCAATCTGAAATCCGAAACCAACACAGAAAGAAGCAGTTTTTAAACCACCAGTTATATAGATTACATTTAGAGCTAGGTAAACAACTTACTCCCACACAATTCAACCATGCATTCGATTTTGTCAGTACAATAGCTATGAAAGAACAGCATAAAGTCAGATGTAGGCATAACAATAAGTTGAAAAAGCTTATGTCACAAATTCCAAAGGTGAATGACAATGTACCTTCCACTAAGCATAAATTCTCCAAACGTCTAGTAAATTCAACAAACATCATCTTCAGTGATAAAGAAGTAAGTTTGCTGAATAAAGGGCTTCAACGTAATATTACCCCACCTCTGACTGAAAATAATATTAAAGAATTAATAGTAGGCACCAAAATAGCCTGTCATACTGCAAAACTAACTCAGAATGATCAGATTGCCATAGGCCACAAAGTTAACAATTTTATCACCAAACAAATAGAGAAAGCAAATAATAATAATAGTATAAAGCACCATGACACTACAATACTTAAAAGTGTTAATAAGAAACTAAGCGACAATAAAGCTTTAGTAGTAAAAGCAGATAAAAGCAATGCTATTGTTGTAATGTATGAAAGTGAATATGTAAGAAAAACCATTGAATTTTTCAGTAACAATAATATAGTAGAAATACAGTCTGATCCCACTCTTAAGTTACAGAACAAACTTAAAAATATGATGAAAAAAAGTGATTTCCTCTTAAATGCAAAAGATATACATAATGCACTGTTATGAACCCTTATGCACCACATCTACGAGCACAACCCAAGACCCATAAAGTTAACTGTCCCATACGTCCAATTGTTAATTCTCGGAGCAGCCCAACTTATAAAATCAGCATGAAACTGAATGAGATCCTTAGCAACACATTCAAATTTGAAGAGACATACTCAGTAAAGAACAGTTATGAACTTATTAATTGTCTAAAAGAAATTCAGATTCCTGATACTGCTAGGTTTGCATCACTTGACATCACAAACCTCTACACAAACATACCAGTCAAAGAAACAATAGAAATAATTAAAAACAATTTACTTAAACATAAAAATTTGGCATTACCAGAAATATATGAATTCATTGATGTATTAACACTAGTACTATCACACAACTATTTTTCTTTTAATAACAAAATGTACCAGCAGAAAGAGGGCCTGGCTATGGGTAGCTGCCTTGCCAGTTTGCTTGCAGATATTTTCATCAATAACTTAGAATGTAAATTTTTTAAAGAAAACCCCCAGATAGTAAACAAGATAATTTATTACAAAAGGTATGTTGATGATATAATAATCCTATTTGATGGCACAGCAGAAGAAATTGATAACCTTGCAAAAGAAATGAATAAAATGCATCAGAACATCATCTTCACTGTAGAACACCAGACAGAAGCAGGTTTAAATTTTCTGGATCTCTGCATAAGTAACTCCAACAACAAACACAAATTTCAAGTATACAGGAAACCAACATACACAGATAACACAATTAATAAATCATCCTGCCACCCGGATAAACATAAGACGGCTTCATACAGAGCAATGCTAAACAGAATGCACAAAATACCACTAGAACCAGCTGATCAAATAGAAGAACTAAACACCATCAAAGCAACTGCTTGCAATAATGGTTACAATCTAAAATTAATAGATGAACTAAACTCTAAGATAAATCCCCACATAAACAAATACAATAACAAAACAACATTAAAGAATGCCACAACACAGCCAAAAGAAAAATATGTAAGCTTGCCAATTGTAGGAAAGCTGTCATATAAAATAGCAAAGCTGTTCCGAGGAACAGATATCAAAATCAGCTACTATACAAATAACAAAATAAAGGACAAAGCTATACATAACATTAAAAATAATACCAAACTGTACAATCAATCAGGAATATACAAACTTAACTGCAACTCATGTCCAAAAACATACATAGGCCAAACAGGGAGAAACTTCAGCATACGGTTTCGAGAACACATGAATGCTCTTCGTTTAAAAAACTTAAATAAATCCACATTCGCCCAACATGTAGCAGAAGAAGAACATCAAGTAACAGACATATCCCATAACCTACAAGTTCTCCACCTAGCCAACAAAGGAAAAAGAATGAACCTCCTAGAAGAAAGCGAAATTTATTCACATAAACATGCATCCCCTTCTGACATACTTAACGACCAAACAGAGCTACCAAACCGAATATTTCTTAAAAACTTCCACACTCTACTTATCAAACCACTCACTAAGCACAATCAAGAAATAACATAATGTAATATAAACCTAACCAAATGCATGTAATAGTATAAAACAGAAAAATCTTAATTCTATCTTTGTTATATTGTAAATGTATGAATTACTGCGTTGTATAAATGTGTTATGTTAGTTTATTATCTTCAATACTACAAAAAAAAAATTGTATACATTGTACTTAGAATACTTCTGTCACCCAAGTCAATGTTTGGAAAACAGTAGCTTATCTTATAACCTCAACACTTTCGAAAAATGTAACTCTGTCCATAGATAAACCGTTTGTATGTAAACAAAAACTGTCAGTCGACAACATGGCGGATAACGCAGTGCGCCTGTGTAAAATACGTGGTAAAAAATATTTGTGTTGTTGCAAGAAAGAAGAAAAGCCAAGAAAAAACAAGGAGAGGAGAATGTAAGTAAAATGAACAACTGATAGTGCGTAACTTTAAACTCGCGAAATTGAAGAAAATGATTAGAATCGTTGCTTTTGCACAGGCCTGCTGCAGCATCCAAACTGCTGTCGAGATTGTACTACTGTAGTAACTGAAGATCCATGTAATTTGCCAGCTGAAGATGGGTGCAAACCCGAAATGCATATTGGCATAAATAAAACGCATTAAAAAGTGGCTGGTTGCTGTATTTTTACAATGAAATATCATTATCCACGGCCACGGAGCTCAACATTCCAAATATAATGGTTAAATTGTTATTGACACTACCTAGCCAGGTACTAAGAGCTTTACATGACTTCAGAAAGTACAAAATTAAGTTAGAAAGAACAATTCTTAGTATCAAGTTCAATAAAAAGTGTTTAAGTGCGAATGTAACTCCAAAATATGTCAAAGTGAACATCAACAGTCAAAGCAAAGCAGCGAAAATAGCTAAAGAAAGACGTGAAATTATATGGCTCCAATCTGAAATCCGAAACCAACACAGAAAGAAGCAGTTTTTAAACCACCAGTTATATAGATTACATTTAGAGCTAGGTAAACAACTTACTCCCACACAATTCAACCATGCATTCGATTTTGTCAGTACAATAGCTATGAAAGAACAGCATAAAGTCAGATGTAGGCATAACAATAAGTTGAAAAAGCTTATGTCACAAATTCCAAAGGTGAATGACAATGTACCTTCCACTAAGCATAAATTCTCCAAACGTCTAGTAAATTCAACAAACATCATCTTCAGTGATAAAGAAGTAAGTTTGCTGAATAAAGGGCTTCAAAGTAATATCACCCCACCTCTGACTGAAAATAATATTAAAGAATTAATAGTAGGCACCAAAATAGCCTGTCATACTGCAAAACTAACTCAGAATGATCAGATTGCCATAGGCCACAAAGTTAACAATTTTATCACCAAACAAATAGAGAAAGCAAATAATAATAATAGTATAAAGCACCATGACACTACAATACTTAAAAGTGTTAATAAGAAACTAAGCGACAATAAAGCTTTAGTAGTAAAAGCAGATAAAAGCAATGCTATTGTTGTAATGTATGAAAGTGAATATGTAAGAAAAACCATTGAATTTTTCAGTAACAATAATATAGTAGAAATACAGTCTGATCCCACTCTTAAGTTACAGAACAAACTTAAAAATATGGTGAAAAAAAGTGATTTCCTCTTAAATGCAAAAGATATACATAATGCACTGTTATGAACCCTTATGCACCACATCTACGAGCACAACCCAAGACCCATAAAGTTAACTGTCCCATACGTCCAATTGTTAATTCTCGGAGCAGCCCAACTTATAAAATCAGCATGAAACTGAATGAGATCCTTAGCAACACATTCAAATTTGAAGAGACATACTCAGTAAAGAACAGTTATGAACTTATTAATTGTCTAAAAGAAATTCAGATTCCTGATACTGCTAGGTTTGCATCACTTGACATCACAAACCTCTACACAAACATACCAGTCAAAGAAACAATAGAAATAATTAAAAACAATTTACTTAAACATAAAAATTTGGCATTACCAGAAATATATGAATTCATTGATGTATTAACACTAGTACTATCACACAACTATTTTTCTTTTAATAACAAAATGTACCAGCAGAAAGAGGGCCTGGCTATGGGTAGCTGCCTTGCCAGTTTGCTTGCAGATATTTTCATCAATAACTTAGAATGTAAATTTTTTAAAGAAAACCCCCAGATAGTAAACAAGATAATTTATTACAAAAGGTATGTTGATGATATAATAATCCTATTTGATGGCACAGCAGAAGAAATTGATAACCTTGCAAAAGAAATGAATAAAATGCATCAGAACATCATCTTCACTGTAGAACACCAGACAGAAGCAGGTTTAAATTTTCTGGATCTCTGCATAAGTAACTCCAACAACAAACACAAATTTCAAGTATACAGGAAACCAACATACACAGATAACACAATTAATAAATCATCCTGCCACCCGGATAAACATAAGACGGCTTCATACAGAGCAATGCTAAACAGAATGCACAAAATACCACTAGAACCAGCTGATCAAATAGAAGAACTAAACACCATCAAAGCAACTGCTTGCAATAATGGTTACAATCTAAAATTAATAGATGAACTAAACTCTAAGATAAATCCCCACATAAACAAATACAATAACAAAACAACATTAAAGAATGCCACAACACAGCCAAAAGAAAAATATGTAAGCTTGCCATTTGTAGGAAAGCTGTCATATAAAATAGCAAAGCTGTTCCGAGGAACAGATATCAAAATCAGCTACTACACAAATAACAAAATAAAGGACAAAGCTATACATAACATTAAAAATAATACCAAACTGTACAATCAATCAGGAATATACAAACTTAACTGCAACTCATGTCCAAAAACATACATAGGCCAAACAGGGAGAAACTTCAGCATACGGTTTCGAGAACACATGAATGCTCTTCGTTTAAAAAACTTAAATAAATCCACATTCGCCCAACATGTAGCAGAAGAAGAACATCAAGTAACAGACATATCCCATAACCTACAAGTTCTCCACCTAGCCAACAAAGGAAAAAGAATGAACCTCCTAGAAGAAATCGAAATTTATTCACATAAACATGCATCCCCTTCTGACATACTTAACGACCAAACAGAGCTACCAAACCGAATATTTCTTAAAAACTTCCACACTCTACTTATCAAACCACTCACTAAGCACAATCAAGAAATAACATAATGTAATATAAACCTAACCAAATGCATGTAATAGTATAAAACAGAAAAATCTTAATTCTATCTTTGTTATATTGTAAATGTATGAATTACTGCGTTGTATAAATGTGTTATGTTAGTTTATTATCTTCAATACTACAAAAAAAAAAAAAAATTGTATACATTGTACTTAGAATACTTCTGTCACCCAAGTCAATGTTTGGAAAACAGTAGCTTATCTTATAACCTCAACACTTTCGAAAAATGTAACTCTGTCCATAGATAAACCGTTTGTATGTAAACAAAAACTGTCAGTCGACAACATGGCGGATAACGCAGTGCGCCTGTGTAAAATACGTGGTAAAAAATATTTGTGTTGTTGCAAGAAAGAAGAAAAGCCAAGCAAAAACAAGGAGAGGAGAATGTAAGTAAAATGAACAACTGATAGTGCGTAACTTTAAACTCGCGAAATTGAAGAAAATGATTAGAATCGTTGCTTTTGCACAGGCCTGCTGCAGCATCCAAACTGCTGTCGAGATTGTACTACTGTAGTAACTGAAGATCCATGTAATTTGCCAGCTGAAGATAGGTGCAAACCCGAAATGCATATTGGCATAAATAAAACGCATTAAAAAGTGGCTGGTTGCTGTATTTTTACAATGAAATAACATGTCTTTTGGTTTCCACTTACGAGACCAATAGTGGCTAGAACTCGTAAACAGCTATTTAAAGTACGAGATTAGTTGCGATTTCCACGTGCAACGACTTTCCTGGGCAGAAAACTGTAAATTTACAATCTTTTGATACACCTCAAGCGATAATAACTCAGATTATTCAATGGAAATGAGAGGAAAAATCAAGTGTACTTTGTGGCTTAGTTCCGTGCACACCAGGAAGTAACTCGTCGCTCACAGAGTTGCCAAATATACCTTGCCTTGTTGTCAAATCTCAGTTGCCTTACCAGCAGGAAAAAGACGAACCGATGTGATTCTACAGCGGGCTGGGAAGTGACCAGAGCTGGCGTCTCTAAGTCGCAGCTGCTACGGCCTGGAATACGTAATGCGTCTGATTCACGTTTCTGTAACTAGGTTTAGGGATTGGAGCGTAGTTACTAATAATACTCAGAACTGACTGCAAACAAAGCATCATAAATCAGTAACTCTCATAGTTGTTTTTATATTTCTTTCGTAAGTGTACTCAAAACTAAGAAACTTATTGACAGACGTTCTCGGCCAAGAAATCTCACGCTAAAATATTGTTGAACCAAACTGTTATTACCAATGTGACAGAAAGCGAAATATTTTGTAGATTCGCTTGAAATACACTCATAACTTCAGCACCGAGAGGAAAGGGCCGATTAAAATTTTTTCGACACGTGCTTTCGGTTGCCAGACATCGTATTAGCTAGTCTCGCGTTTTACCTCATGACTACAGTCGTAGTCAAGAATGAACTACTCAGACTGCAGTCAAGACTTCCTCCGGGAGTAGCTGCAGTCTGCAGTGTTGTCAGATCGATCATATTTCCGGACATAGAATTCTGAAGGGAGCACAACTGTATTGTCCACATTACATGAACGAATCGGTGGTCCATTTTTTTTTTTTTTGTCTAAGACTGTATCTACAACACATATTGCACACTGAAGACCCAGAAGAATTAAAAACAACAAAACTAGCTTATGAGAGCAACGGTAGCTACAGCGTTTGAAGTATTCATGGTATTGTGTAAGTGTGTGTAAATGCCTTCCAATGCCCACTCAAGGAAGACAAGGATACACAGTGTAGCTTCAATACTATAAATACCGCTCAGTTTGTGGATGAACTCAGACTTTACTTGATAATCATTTTGAATATTCAGCAGTACTTTACCCATTGGTGTTAAACTCGTTTTCAACCAATGATTCCCACAGATACAGGATCACTACTTGTGATACCTCTTAGGCAAAATACTTACGCAGTGCTGTCAGACGAAAAGATCAACCTGACACAAACTTTGGGAAGTTTGTTTACCGACCTTTGTACCTGGATACAGAGCTTGTCCTATTTGAGATATCTGTGAAAGTTGCTGCATAAGATGATTTGAGAAGAAACTAAATTCCTTCAGCTACGACAATGTTTAAAGAAATCGTCCTAACGGTGCTAAATCGTGGTTTGTGAATCGTTTACTGGCCATACTCTGCCGCATTCCTCTGGTTGGAAGGCAAAAGAAAAAAAAAACTTATTGACAAATTTCACAGAAGGGGAAAGGGGACGAGATGTCTCCCACTGGAAGGTCATGTTGTTTTATTTAAATGATTACAAAATCAGCTAAAACGAACAGTGAAGCTGTCAGTATAAGCACATTACTGTTGTCAGTATGATGCACTGCAGAGGGTCTTTAATGATAAAGGGCCTGTTTAGGTCAGGCATATTGTATAAAGAAGTGGAAGAGAGAGCATCACTAAATTCTACAATCCGTATGCATTGAATACACACAGAAATTACTGTTTCAGTGTACTAATGGTGCCCAATGAGTGAATTGCATATTTTCCGGTGAGAAAGAGCACCGGTGAACAGTCTTCGCTACATTAGGTTCCTTACACTGGTCTCGCTCTGAGCTAGAATTTATGGTCAGTGACGTAAGGTCAATGAGTCGGATGAAGGTTTTGCAACTGTGAAATATTTTCCTACATTATAGAAGTGAATATTAAATTTGAACTAATATTGCGAAAATTTTGAACTTGGATAGCTTGAATGAAAATCTTCCTGTTCATTGCAAAGGAAAACAATTAATTTTCTAAAGCATGCTCTGTCACACACAACTTGAAACAGGTCACCTCGACCAAATCATATTGAAGAACTGACAGTGACGTATATCGAAATGCAGTAAGATCCCTTGGCTTTTAGGCTGGCAGTTTTCGACAGCCATTTCTAGGAGCAAGTAAATTAAGAAAGGCAGCGCGTTTTCGTTATCAAGTAACGTCTTCATCAATTACTTTAGTTTTAATCTAACCTACGAGTAATTGCTGATGTTAGGTATTAACATGAAAAGGATTCCATAGACAGGGAAAGAACCTGTTCTTGGGCAACTACTTCTATAATGACCAAAAGGCACTAAATGATCTTCAAGCACATGTGTTGCAGCAGCGGTATGAAGAAAATAATAGTAATAATGACGGTAATCATCGAATTACCTGGTAACATCACACTTCACAGTGTATTTTCTCGAACTAAGATATTTGCTGAATTAGTGAAAATTTCAAAATGGCTTCACATCGAGGCTATGATTCCTAGAAGAGTCTTTACATTCTGCTGACATGAGAATTGCATAATCTCCGTGACAGAACCTTGCTTGCTTCTTAACCATTTAATAGACTCGCTTTTTTTCCACTGTTACTAATTTTGTAAGCTAAGCACATCATCCGTTACAGCACACTCCTGGGGCTGGGAAATGTGGCCACAGTGGTCTGGTAGAACGAACTATCATAGGTGCAATGCGTGGGTTCAGGCATTTACTTTTAAGAGGCACAAAAATATTTACTTTACCTCTAGCAACCTCAAGAGAAAGACGCTATAATCCAGAATCCTCATTAAACCTCACGTTCCTTCATTACCAACTGCGCAGAGCTGGTTTACGTTGGGAAATGACATAGGTGAAAGTCATGGTAAACAGAAATATTGTCGCCAGTAGATTTTATTTTATTTGATGAACCGCTAGCCATTTAAAGGAACAGGGCTCTTCATTTACTTGTATTTGATTGAACTAGAGACGAAAAATTTGGTGCTGGACTGTGATTCGAATTCGTATCTCCTCTTTCGAGGATCTGAATCCCTTGGAACAGTATAGTTCAATCATTTCGTCCCTTTTCCCAAGGCCGAAATCTTCTTTAGGACTCCTCCAAAGATAAGTATGTTGGTCCGTATCCTGATCAAGTAAAAAAATTTTTATAATTTCATTTAAAGCCCTATCACGTGCTAGGATAGTGAAAATTAACGTGCATTTTTAATGTCTCTTCATGTGTTGCCAAAAATTTTGGTCAAACACGCACACATCTTACTGTTCGTGAGTAAGCAATTGATACTTAAACTATTTTCGTGGATGATAAAGAAGGACAGTAGGTGTGTGGTTCGATTGACGCTCAGGCACAAAAATTTGTATCCTTATTTTAGATTCCAAACCTAGCAGCTAATAAGAAAAACCAGATCGTAATATTTGATTTTACTTAGTTAACAATCAGATTACTTGTTGGGTTCGTCCCTCCATCACAGAACTTCACATCATGTGCTTCATCTTTAAACGCATGCACACTTTGTTACTTCTGAATGAAGGTATCTCAGACATCTTCGTGGTTAGTTAACAGGAACGAAAGGGTCTCGATAGGAGTCCCGGTTTATTACAAAAACCGTCGTCTTTTATTTTCAAGTTTAAATTTGGTTACTGATATTGGCAAAAATTTCGGTAATTCATGGCTCTTCATGGCTAGTCAGTAAAATGATATGATTAGATTAGATTAATACTTGTTCCATAGATCACGAATATGACATTTCGTAATGATGTGGAACGTGTCATTTTAATGAAAGATTTCTTTACATAACATGATTCAAATGGCTCTGAGCACTATGCGACTCAACTTCTGAGGTCATCAGTCGCCTAGAACTTAGAACTAATTAAACCTAACTAACCTAAGGACATCACACACATCCATGCCCAGGGCAGGATTCGAACCTGCGACCGTAGCGGTCGCTCGGCTCCAGACTGTAGCGCCCAGAACCGCACGGCCACTCCGGCCGGCACATAAGATGATTCAATTTCTTTATAACGATGTTTACTCTCTCTCTCATCCTTTCTTTATTTTTATCTCTCTCTCTCTTCTCTCTGTCTCTCTCCCTCTCTGTCTCTCTCCCTCTCTGTCTATCTCTTTCACACACACACACACACACACACACACACACACACACACACACACACACACACACACACACACACACACACATTCTTTTTTATTTTTATTTGTTTGTAGTGTTCGACTATCGGCAAGGCACAACAACGTCCATCAATGAGTTTCTTAGTTTTGAGTACACTTACGAAAGAAATATAAAAACAACTATGAGAGTTACTGATTTATGATGCTTTGTTTGCAGTCAGTTCTGAGTATTATTAGTAACTACGCTCCAATCCCTAAACCTAGTTACAGAAATGTGAATCAGACGCATTACGTATTCCAGGCCATACCAGCCGCGACTTAGAGACTCCAGCTCTGGTCACTTCCCAGCCCGCTGTAGAATCACATAGGTTCGTCTTCTTCCTGCTGGTAATGTAACTGAGATTTGGCAACAAGGCAAGGTATGTTTAGCAAATCTGTCATCGACGAGTTACTTCCTGGTGTGCACGGAATTAAGCCTCAAAGTTCACTTGATTTTTCCTCTCATTTCCATTGAATAATCTGAGTTATTATCGCTTGAGGTGTATCAAAAGATTGTAAATTTACGGTTTTCTGCCCAGGAAAGTCGTTGGACGAGGAATTACTTGCAAAACAAAACACACTGAATGTGACACTGTTCCCTGAGGCACTCCAAGTGAGAGAGCAGACTTACGTGGAGCTGGCCTGAGGCTGGAATCGATGGACGCGGATTCGGTACCCAGATCATCTGAATGAGAACTCCGCCAAAATGCGGAATCTAAGGGATTTAAGGAGTCGCGTGGGGACACTGTTTTCCCACTTAATAAAGCAACCCAGCCAATCCCGTAGGTATCTTGCAGGTGCCTGCCAATCACGGCTTAGTTAGGTCCCCTCTACTGCTCCTAAGTCGGGGATGTTAATGCAGTTGCACTAACTAAGTCAGTATTTGGTATCAATATTGTTCAGCTGAAAGTTAACCGTAACTGCTCTGCCAAATAAGACTTGCAACATTATTATACGTCATTTCGCTCCGACCCTCGGGCTCCCTGCAGTAGATACTGCTAGGTCAACAGTTTTTTTTCGTTTTCGCTCTCTTTCTGCCCCTTGTGAGCCTACTGACGTTGTTGTTCTCAGGGCTGGTATCAAGCTGGCTTCATACGCTACTACGTGCCTGTTGGTTACAAAGTTCTACGGTCGCAACCTACCACAGCGTCTGGACGACATATGAAGTTACATGTTAATTCCTTGAAGTGGGACCACGTCTGGGGGCGTCTGCATTTTCGCAAGGCTCTCCCCTTACGGTTTATTTCATGTAACAATATCTCTCCAAGTTTCGTCTGCCCACAGCATCGTCTCTACTTCCGTGCCTTGGAGGTCCTGTCCTCCTTTCTCACAGCTTCAAGATAACACCACAGTAGTATGACAAATAAATATATTTCACTTCCCCTTGTGGAAGAAATTTGTTGACAATCAATAGCCAAGAAATTTGTAAACTCGTTTCTGTTGTGCTTAAAATATCTTACCTCTAGAAATGATATTTATTATATTCATTTTTTGCTAAACACTTCAGTCTATGAACAATCCTTTAGTGTCTTCTCACAACATAAAACACTTTTCACTGCACACATAGTGTGGGGCGGTGGGTGGAAATTGTTGTTAATGAAATGAATAATGACAAAAATGTTTTGTTTGTCTTTCCCGGCACATGCACCATTCGTGGGGCGGCGGGTGGAAATATTGTTATTAAAATGTTCCTATGATTTATTTAATGCTGTTGTTTGCCGTTCTCAAACTGGCTCTCTAACTACAGTATTGGCAACCAGAAAGTGATTAGCAAAACGTGAAGCCTGTAATTAGAATTCCCAGTCCCCACTTTATCTAAGAAATACACTTATAGCTACAGCTTATAGCTCTGAGGAATTAGGAGATCGTCTGGAATTCATAATCAAAAATGATTCACTCTAAAATGTTCACTATATTCTGAAAGCCACAGATAAAAAAGAATCCACACAATCCAGCTACCAGAGCAGTTCAGAGTCTAATGCGCTGATGCAACTGTAACTGTTCAAATTAAATGTTTAAGTGAATGCTCGCCATAATTTGATGATAATGTTCATCAAACGCCACGCTAAATAATGGTAGAATGTCTGTCCCGCGGCGGCACGTGAAAATACGACATACGCAAACTAAAGATAGATCATTAAAGTCATCCCAGAATTAACACTTCACTCGAAAACGATTTCATGGTTACGCGTATCCCGAGTAACTTATTGCGGCACCTGAGGCTGTTTATAGCAATGATACCGACGCGATGCGACTCCCGGTACAGATGGTGCGCTGATCAGCGTCTGGAGAGAACTAGGGCCTTTTTTTCTCGCGCAGCGTTCTTACATATTAAGCCACGGTGCGGACGGCTAAGGGAACGCCTGATTAAATCCGCTCTCCCGACTAGCCGCTGGGCTAGTAATGCACCACTTTAAGTTATGAAATAAATCATTGCTTCCTTTGCTGATGGCCGATGAAGCTCTCCATTTAAATGTGCAATCAGCACACAGGTAAGTAATCATAATAAAAGTCTGACGTGGCTCAGTCAAATATTTTGGGCGAGAGAATTAATTTAATTACACTACACGCAGTAGACGAGCTCTGAACTTGCCCTTTGGAGTTACGCTATGCTATAGTTTTATAGTTGTTCTGTTAAAACTTCTCACATCTTTATGATTATAGCGGATCTCCCTTCTACTTAAATTTAAACATCCTAGCTTTATTTATTCGCCCACTTAATCCATCTTGCTTCCTTAATTTTTAAGATAAAAACCAGAAAATCATGAATTTAAACTAAGATTTTAATTTATCAGATCCAGAATACTATTTCTACTAAATTATTATGCAAAAGGAATCTAAATATAAATTTTTCAGTTTCTAGCTCTTTTCTGTTGCGCCAATGATTTTTATAGAAAAACGTCCAAATTTCGAAAATGGTTAAAGTTATTGAACTGATATTCAACACATACTGATTTAGTATTACTCCTGACATGCTAGGAACGTTTCAGGTTATTTACTTGATTTTTAAAGTATTGCGCAACATTTATGATGTCAGACAGCGGACTGGCTGGCACACAATGGAAAGACTGATGTGAATTTTATACGGCGTGAGTAGGCTGCTAGCCCAACAATAGGTCATCACTATAAAATGGTTCTCTTTTGTTAAATATACTTTAGATGAAAACATCGTTGTCACAGATTGTTTTACAAAATGTAAATACATCACATGTACATATACATCCAAAATTTAATACATTTACTTACTTAATTGCTATTTTTGGTTAATTGTTTTTCTATATTCCATAACTTCTTTTTTCATCACAGATACACAAAAACCAGAAGTTGAATGTTACATTTAATATATGCAATGTCAAAATAGTATACATTTTTACATTATTCAGTTTACATAGAGTGACATGAATCACAATATTGGTTTCTTATGTACTAACGGGGGTTTTCTGCAGTGTCTTTTTTTTAATCTTTGATCCCTACATGGAACTGGCATCGGTAGCAGGATATTTACTTCATTTCGTGCTGAAGTCCTCATTTCGCTCGTCACTACTTCGACCGTTGTTTTGGAGGGGTCGTCTACTCTGGATGCGTGTCATTTATGACCCTTCGCACATATTTACTATTGTTGTTCGCGCACATATTTGGCCACAACAATTATCTCCAACGCCTTTCCACAGTATTTGAAACAATCTCGGAAACATTTGCAATTTTGGTACAAACAACATTTAAACAAAATAGTCAGTAATACAACTCCTAGGTAAGACCAGAACGAATAATGATACCAAGAGATTTCCAAGAAACTGTGCTGTTCCTGGATTGCTATCTCTTCCTCTATTTCAGCTATTTTATGACCGGCGACCTTGAGGTCGTCTAAATGCTGTACTACATGTTCTAACGGCATGTCTAGCGTCAGCTCCGATGTGTTTCTTTGTTCTTTGTTAATTATACAACAATCAATCTGCATGTTTAGAGCGAGCACCATATCCTCATTAGTCATGTTAGATCTTATGATTTGTTCAGACTGTATGAACTTGTGTTCCATATCCCTTGCACCTGCCATAAAAGGCCAGTTTTTCTGTACCTTTTACTCGTACATCTGTGGGCTTGTTATCGTTACACGAAACTGTCAACCCTTCCTCTTTTGGGGCAACGAACATCCATTGATCCTGACTCAAGGGAATCCATATACACTTATACAATTTCACACACTTTTGAATGCAATCGCTAGGAATTTTCCTTATGGGTTGCAGCATTCTACCTTCACACGTTTCATGATCGTACGTGGACATTAAAACAAACTTTTGTTTACAAATTTTTCAAAGACGATTTATTTCCTTACACAGTCTAGAACCGCGCGACCCCTACAATCGCAGGTGCGAATCCTGCCTCAGGCATGGATGTGTGTGATGTCCTTAGGTTACTTGGGTTTAAGTAGTTCTAAGTTCTAGGGGACTGATGACCTCAGATGATAAGTTCCATATTGCTCAGAGCCATTTGAACCATTTTTTGAATTCTTGTTATCAAAGGCCTGGGGGATCAATTTTAACGTGTTGCTTATTGAAATACTAGCCATAGCCAGTCCGCTCTCAGTATAGGCAGAGTTAAGGGTCGTCAAGACTCATTGTGTTTGCAATGCGACGTGTTGAGTAGATGGCGCTGCGCTTTTCTGGTACCTACAGATGCGTGCCGATGTGCTGTCCTTCGAACCGAGTTGCTATCGCCTTTCCGCAGCCACTGAAGCCGCTGCCGCTGCTGAAGGCACCTGCTGACGCCTGAAGGACGTGTCTCGGCGCTGTCCTGGCTCGGGTCGTGGGTGCGATGCCCTGGCAGTCCTCCCAGGAACGCGATAAGGCCACGTCTCGTTGGCGCTCCGCCGCCCCCGCGACGTCCGCGGTGTCGGCAGCCGTGAACACAGGCTGCCCTGGCCCCGTCTTCCGGCGTCCGGCATCCACGTCCGGCCTCTTGTTCTTTCTTCTGTTCTTCTCGCTTCGTCTGCTCTCACTGGAGTGCCAGTGCTGCGTCTAACAGAGTCTCAAAGCCGTCAGTCCTGTCAAGACCTCGGGATGAGCAGGAACGATGTGTCTACCTATCTCAAAATTCAATTAAACCGAAAATAACCTCACACCTGGCACCAAAATATTGTTCCTATGTCATGTCCAGATATAGGTGGGAGAGGGAGCAAATGGATAATTGGTCAGTCTGCGCTCCCGAGCGGTACAGAGTAGAAGGCAGAAGGACAACTCACAGTGAAGGCATTTGATTGTTTTCTTCTATCTGAGCCAACACTGGTACAGGCATTTACTAGAAATGCAGGTGGTGAGACTCGGTAGGGAGTTCATTGTGGAGACTCTTGGACAAACGGGGTTTTCAAATAGTTGTTTATTCCAGACAGGACTAACTAATACACTGGCAGCTAATTCTAGGGTTAGAAAAAGCATGAATAACACTGTTTTAACAGATCAGTGCATAAGTCATAAGTCCCAGGGGTGGGTGCTAACCACAGTAGCAAACACTAGCAGCATTTTAAGGCAACAACTTAATTGCAAAACAAAACGCACTGAATGTGGCACTGTTCACTGAGGCACTCCAAGTGAGAGAGAAGACTTACGTGGGGCTGGACTGAGGCTGGAATCGATGGGCGCGGATTCGGCGCCCAGATCGTGTGACTGAGAACTCAGCCAAAATGCGGAATCTAAGGGATTTAAGGAGTTGCGTGGGGACACTGTTTTTCCCACTTAAAGCAATCTAGCCAATCCCGTAGGACTCTTGCAGGTGCCTGCCAATCACGGCTTAGTTAGGTCCCCTCTACTGCTCCTAAGTCGGGGATGTTAATGCAGTTGCACTAACTAAGTCCGTATTTGGTATCAATATTGTTCAGCTGAAAGTTAACCGTAACTGCTCTGCCAAATAAGACTTGCAACATTATTATACGTCATTTAGCCCTGACCCTCGGGCTCCCTGCAGTGGATACTGCTAGGTCAACAGTTTTTCTGCGTTTTCGCTCTCTTTCTGCCCCTTGTGAGCCTACTGACGTTGCTGTTCTCAGGGCTGGTATCAAGCTGGCTTTATACGCTACTACGTGCCTGTTGGTTACAAAGTTCTACGGTCGCAACCTACCACAGCGTCTGGACGACATATATGATTACATGTTAATTCCTTGAAGAGTAACTAACACCCTGGGACCGCTTCTGGGAGCGTCTGCATTTTCGCAAGGCTCTCCCCTTACGGTTTACTTCATGTAACATTATCTCTCCTAGTTCCGTCTGCCCTCTGCATCGTCTCTGCTTCCACGCCTTGGAACGCCTGTCCTTCCTCACAGCTTCAAGATAACGCTACAGCAGCAAGGAATAATCAATATATTACAAATTGTTAAGAATGGGTACTAAATTTTTGTGGTCAGAAGAGTGCCAGCGTGCTTCGGAGGAATGAAAAGAGGTTTTAATATCGAGTCCGATATTGGTATTTCCGGATTTTAACAGAGAATTTATTTATCGTGTGATGCATGAAATCATACACTAGAATTTGTGTTGCCACAATAAATAGAAGCCATAGAACATCCTGAAACCAGTGCATCAAGATAACTAAATTTTGTGGATAGATATTATTCGACAATGTAGAAAGAGATGTTAAGCCTTATTTACGCAACAACATATTTCAAATGTTATCCGTACAGTAAAAAGTTTAGAGTAATAACGGATCATGCGGCATTAAAATGGTTGTTAGGATTAAAGAATACTTCCAGTAGATTGTCAGATTGGACTGTAAGACTAAGTGAATTTGATTTTGATGTTATTCATAAAATTTGGGAAGAACCACAGAAATGTGGGCAGCTTAAGTAGAAAAGTAGCAGTATTACATACTGGGGGTAATAAGCTTATGGATGGCAAGTTCCACAAACAGCGGATGAAGAATTAAGCAGTATTTTAAGCAGTCATAGTTTTGTATGGAGGATGGGATCCTATGCAGAGAAACCAAGTTGGGGCCGCAGAAGAAGCTAAGGAATAGTGTGCTACAAGAAGCTCATAATCACATATTATTCAGTCATGGAGGTTGCAGATCGACCAGCAGAAGAGTAGTGGAAAAGTGTTGATGGAGGAACAGGCAGACAGACGTTGCGGAACTGCATACAATGCACACTGAGAACGGATTTGTGTCCAACGAGAGTTGTGGTTACCTGAAGCATAAGGTTTTTCTGGGGATTGATGTTTTAGGTTCATTTAATAAAACACCTGCAGGGAATAAGTACGTACTCACAATCATAAATTAGTTTTCACGACACTTGGAAACGGCCACAATGCCAAACGTGTAAGCAGAATCAGTGGCACTAGCTCTTTTGAGTAATAGGATATTGAATTTTGGATTGCCTGGAGTAATAACAACAGACCCAGGGAACGAACTCCATGTCAGATCTATTCAAGGACTTGCGTAAGTTACTGAATGTGAAGAAGTTAAGAATGAGCTCTCGCCATCGACAAGTCAATGGAAGAAGTGAAAGAGTGCATAGGACGATCACGGACATGCTTGGATACTGCAATGACTCACATCAAACCAACTAGAATGTCTATTTGGAGTACATCGTCTCCATCTACAATTTAAAGCAGCATACAAATCCAGGATTATGGTTATATGAAATAGCATATGGTTGTAAAACGACATCACCATTTGACATATTGAAAGTGAAGAAAGGGAAGACTAGAGAGTAATACAGAGATAATGTCACAGTGTAAGTTTGATCCGCGGATGACGCTGTCAACTTCATATACGCCTAAGGGAAAGACCAAGATGTTTTTTTGCAAAGTATCAGCGGCCATACAAAGTGATAGGCACTACGTCACCAGTAAACGTCAATATTCAGTTGTCGAGGAGACCGATAATTGTGTGTGTAGAGCGGTTGAAAGCTTTTCGAGAGAGTGCGGAAGTTAAATCAGGGATAGGAATGTGAACCAAAAAGGGAGAGTGAGGCGAAAGATATCAGAAGAGGAAAAAAGAAGTTGTCAAAGAAACAGTAATGAGGAACCCGTATAGATTAAGGCCTAGGAAACAGAGATTAACATTTTTTTAAGGTTATGTATACATTTATGGCAGTTAGTAGGAGCAGCAAAGAATTAAAGGAGGAGGATAGTAATAGATACTCCTGCTCATAGACGAGATTTGGAGAAGGATGTATTGAATAACACACGACTACTACAACTCACCTGGAAAGTAAAGCAGTATGCCAGAGCTGCAGAAGAGGCACCTAATCAGAATACCAGGGAACTACAAACTGTGCTAGAAGTCTTACATAGGGATGTACCAATGACAAAGTGCTTGCAGTTCGTAGGAGTTGGTGTTTGGGAAGCACAAGGGAAAGGGAGAGAACTATAGGAGACTATGTAGCAGGCTGTAAGGGGTCAGTTAGGGGTAAATTTGCTGTCGGTAGAGCAGTATTTAAAGGATCTAATTAAAGTACAGAAGGAACTACCACCGTAGTTGAGGTTCGTTTTAGAATCCAAGCGCAAAATCTCACCCTTTTATTTCAAGATGGACATAGCATCAGTGAGAACGGATGAAGCAAAATTTTATATTTCCGTTTCTATACCAGTAACAGGGACACAAGCACATTGTTGGTGCTACATAGTTCATGCAAATCCTGTAACGTGGAGAACATTGAAGAAATTTGTAAGAGTAAAAACGCAGCGACTGCTGTTTATTACAAACAAAAAATGGTTCAAATGGCTCTGAGTACTATGAGATTTAACATCTGAGGTCATCAGTCCCCTAGAACTTAGAACTACTTAAACCTAACTAACATAAGGACATTACATACATCCATGCCCGAGGCAGGATTCGAACCTGCGACCATAGCAGTCGCGCGGTTCCAGACTGAAGCGCCTAGAAGCGCTCGGCCACACCGGCCAGCTTAATTACAAAAGACAAGGGAAGATATGTACAAATGGAAGAAGGAAAATTACAAAAATGCCGCCGAGGAGGATTCACAGTCTGTCCAAATATAGTAATAAGAGAGGGGCCGGATTCCTGCACAGTTAAATTGCTAATGGGACAAAAGGAAGTAAGAGAATGCAATAAAGAAGTGCTCGAGTCAGAATTGCACATTCAGAAGGTTGAGGCGCATTGGTTATACTCTAACAAGATGGTAGTAGCGGCTAGTTGTTTTGATCAGGGGAAGCTTAATCCAGCGAATAGGCTAGAATTAAATAGGAGTGAATTGTTATTAAATGGAACAGCGTGCAATACGATGGGGCCTACTGTCTGTCTGCCTGACCAGATTTCAGGGATAACTCACCTTTCGGAACCTCACTTGTATTGGCCAGGGGAGCTCAAGGAACTGCTACCTGCCGGAAATCTAAGCAGCTTAAATCAAACTCTAGGGTAGTAATTAACGCAGTCCATAAACACGTTTCAGAACCAGCAGGAGGGACGATTCTCCCTGGAAACCCTATAGCAGCATTTAATTCATATCAGGAATATCAGTACAGGAAAGAGACAATATTGACTATTGTCCTACCAACCACTACAGCAGCACTTGTTCTGCTGTGTAGTTCTTGTTTTGGTACATAGAAGACGAAGCACAAGACCCAGCCGTTGTTCAGATTCAAGTGGATTAGACGCCCTGGGCGTAAAAGCAACAGAATGGAGCTGGGCGCACAGGAGGCTAGTATTAAGAATAATTGGTTCATTTCAGCTTTTAAGTTGGGCATAGAGAGTAGTATTTGCGCGAAAACCTTATAATGAACAAGTTCCAAGGTGTTTGAGTTAAAGAGCAGGACAAAGGGCCCTGTGGCAATGTGTAAGATTAAGTGATCGGCTTAAAGGAAACAATTCTTATAATAATTCTTAAAAGACGAAACAGGGCTGACAAAGCAGGTCGCCAGGAGCTCTTGTGTAAAGGATAATCTAGTCTGGTTGACCTGATGTGATAAACAGGACGGCAGTCTAGCGTATCGACCGTATTTGGTCCAAAAATACTCTGGAGCGGAAGTGATTTGCAACAGAGACCGCCGCAGGGAGGCGAGAGGGTTATGCGTTGCGAAGCAAAACACGGCCGGGTGGCATTGTGGTCCGTATAGCAACATGCGACACTGCAGTACACTAGCGGAAGGACGGAAAAACTTCCCTCACTTGCCACCACGAAAATGCTTAGAGTACGTACCTTAAGTCTTTAATGAATATAGTCTACAGCATATAAGTACTCAGCCATTCGTTTAGTAAATGACTCTTGTCTTAGAATCACAGCCTAAACCATGAGCCTGTGACATTTGGAGTGGCATCCTGGAATGCAGTATGGACTCCAATGTTCAACCAAAAGACAGGGCAGCTCAACCTGAGTCACGAGAAAGCTGCCCACACACTACAGGAAGTTCACAGCCACCATCGGCTGCGCCGTCACGCAGTCTTCATGATCCCAGCCAGAGGAGTCGCTGACAGTGGCTTTAGAGTAACATCATTCTCGGCCTTGCTCTTCATGAATTTAAAGCTGCCCACACACTACAGGAAGTTCACAGCCACCATCGGCTGCGCCGTCACGCAGTCTTCATGATCCCAGCCAGAGGAGTCGCTGACAGTGGCTTTAGAGTAACATCATTCTCGGCCTTGCTCTTCATGAAGTTAAAGATGACAGCTGTCAATTCTTTTGCATCAGATCAACTGGACGCCTCCACCAAGCTTTTCCTGATGTACTATGGCCCAGCGCCAGAACAAAGAATATAATATATATAACAAACCTACTGTCATCCTGATGTCTCATTTCACACTCCAAACTCTTAAGTCTCATTTAACATTCCAAAGATGGATTATGCAATGAAGGGCAAGATAAGAATTTTTGAAAATGTGAACGATATTCCTCCACTTATGGCGCCTGCTATATATATTTCGAAAGAAAAACATCCAAAAAAGGGCAAGAACATCACATCATAATGATTCCAGTAATGAACATTTAGTATTAATGAGATTTGTATAAGTCTAATTCTCTAAACACCACTTTAAAATGTACAGTATTAATGGTAACTTTATTATGAAAATTAATTTGATCAACAACTCAAATCCATTTTGTCATTTTAAGTCTCTATTTTTGTACTGCATTGAGGGTTACTTTATCTAATATCCGGTGAGAAACTTAATACGGATATTTTCAGTGTAGAGATTGTTAAAATTGAAGACTTGTTGTTGTTGTTGTGGTCTTCAGTCCTGAGACTGGTTTGATGCAGCTCTCCATACTACTCTATCCTGTGCAAGCTTCTTCATCTCCCAGTACCTACTGCAGCCTACATCCTTCTGAATCTGCTAAGTGTATTCATCTCTTGGTCTCACTCTACGATTTTTACCCTCCACGCTGCCCTCCAGTACTAAATTGATGATCCCTTGATGCCTCAGAACATGTCCTACCAACAGACCCCTTCTTCTAGTCAAGTTGTGCCACAAACTCCTCTTCTCCCCAATTCTGTTCAATACCTCCCCATTAGTTATGCGATCTACCCATCTAATCTCCAGCATTCTTCTGTAGCACCACATTTCGAAACCTTCTATTCTCTTCTTGTCTAAACTATTTATCGTCCATATTTCACTTCCATACATGGCTACACTCCATACAAATACTTTCAGAAACGACTTCCTGACAAATCAGTACTCAATGTTAACAAATTTCTCTTCTTCAGAAACGCTTTCCTTGCCATTGCCAGCCTACATTTTATATCCTCTCTACTTCGACCATCATCAGTTATTTTGCTCCCCAAATAGCAAAACTCCTTTACTACTTTAAGTGCCTCATTTCCTAATCTAATTCCCTCAGCATCACCCGACTTAATTAGACTACATTCCATTATCCTTGTTTTGCTTTTGTTGATGTTCATCTTATATCCTCCTTTCAAGACACTGTCCATTCCATTCAACTGCTCTTCCAAGTCCTTTGCTGTCTCTGACAGAATTACAATGTCATCGGCGAACCTCAAAGTATTTATTTCTACTCCATGAATTTTAATACCTACTCCGAATTTTTCTTTTGTTTCCTTTACTGCTTGCTCAATATACAGATTGAACAACATCGGGGAGAGGCTACAACCCTGTCTTACTCCCTTCCCAACCACTGCTTCCCTTTCATGTCCCTCGACTCTTATAACTGCCACCTGGTTTCTGTACAAATTGTAAATAGGTTTTCGCTCCCTGTATTTTACCCCTGCCACCTTCAGAATTTGAAAGAGAGTATTCCAGTCAACATTGTCAAAAGCTTTCTGTAAGTCTACAAATGCTAGAAACGTAGGTTTGCCTTTCCTTAATCTCTCTTCTAAGATAAGTCATAGGGTCAGCCTCACGTGCTCCAACATTTCTACGGAATCGAAACTGATCTACCCCAAGGTCGGCTTCTATCAGTTTTTCCATTCGTCTGCAAAGAATTCGTGTTAGTATTTCGCAACTGTGACTTATTAAACTGATAATTCGGTAATTTTCACATCTGCCAACACCTGCTTTCTTTGGGATTGGAATTATTATACTCTTCTTGAAGTCTAAGGGAATTTTGCCTGTCTCTTACATCTTGGTCATCAGATGGTAGAGTTTTGTCGGGACTGGCTCACCCAAGGCTGTCAGTAGTTATAATGGAATGTTGTCTGCTCCTGGAGCCTTGTTTCGATTTAGGTCTTTCAGTGCTCTGTCAAACTCTTCACGCAGTATCACATCTCCCATTTCATCATCATCTACATCCTCTTCCACTTCCATAATATTGTCCTCAAGAACATCGCCCCTGTATAGACCCTCTATATACTCCTTCCACCTTTCTGCTTTCACTTCTTTGCTTAGAATTGGGTTTTCATCTGAGCTCTTGATATTCATGCAAGTGGTTCTCTTTTTCTCCAAAGGTCTCTTTAATTTTCCTGTAGGCAGTATCTATCTTACCCTTCGTGAGATAAGCCTCTACATCCTTACATTTGTCCTCTAGCCATCCCTGCGTAGCCATTTTGCACTTCCTGTCAATCTCATTTTTGAGATGTTTGTATTCCTTTTTGCCTGCTTCATTTACTGCATTTTTGTATTTTCTCCTTTCATCAATTAAATTCGGTATCTCTTCTGTTATCTGAGGATTTCTACTAGCCCTCGTCTTTTTACCTACTTGATCCTCTGCTGCCTTCACTATTTCATTCCTCAAAGCTACCTATTCTTCTTCTACAGTTTTTCTTTCCCCCATTCCTGTCAATTGTTCCCTTATGCTCTCCCTGAAACTCTGTACAACCTCTGGTACTTTCAGTTTATCCAGGTCCCATCTCCTTAAATTCCCACCTTTTTGCAGTTTCTTTAGTTTTAATCTACAGTTCATAACCAATAGATTGTGGTCAGAGTCCACATCTGCCCCTGGAAATGTCTTATAATTTAAAATCTAGTTCCTAAATATAATGTATCTGAAACTTTCTAGTATCTCCAGGATTCTTCCATGTATACAACCTTCTTTCACGATTCCTGAACCAAGTGTTAGCTATGATTAAGTTATGCTCTGTGCAAAATTCGACCAGGCGGTTTGCTCTTTCATTTCTTAGCCCTAATCCATAATCTCCTACTACGTTTCCTTCTCTTCCTTTTCCTACTGTTGAATTCCAGTCACCCATGAGTATTAAATTTTCGTCTCCCTTCACTACCTGAATAATTTCTTTTATCTCATCATACATATCATCAATTTCTTCATCATCTGCAGAGCTAGTTGGCATATAAACTTGTACTACTGTAGTAGACGGGGGCTTCGTGTCTATCTTGGCCACAATAATGCGTTCACTATGCTGTTTCTAGTAGCTTACCCACACGCCTATTTTTTTATTCATTATTAAACCTACTCCTGCATTACCCCTATTTGATTTTATATTTATAACCCTGTATTCACCTGAACAAAAGTCTTGTTCCTCCTTCCACGAACTTCACTAATTCCCACTATATCTAACTTTAACCTATCCATTTCCCTTTTAAATTTTCTAACCTACCTGCCTGGTTAAGGAATCCGACATTGCATGCTCCGATCCATAGAACGCCAGCTTTCTTTCTCCTGATAATGACGTCCTCTTGAGTAGTCCCCGCCCAGAGATCCGAATGGGGGACTATTTTACCTCTGGAATACTTTACCCAAGAGGATGCCATCATCATTTAATCATACAGTAAAGTTGCAAGCCCTTGGGAAAAATTACAGCTGTAGTTTCCCCTTGCTTTCAGCCATTCACAGTACCACAACAGCAAGGTCGTTTTGGTTAGTGTTACAAGGCCAGATCAGTCAATCATCCAGACTGTTGCCCCTTCAACTACTGAAAAGGCAGATGCCCCTGTTCAGGAACCACACGTTTGTCTGGCTTCTCAACAGATACCCCTCCATTGTGGTTGCACCTACGGTATGGCTATCTGTATTGTTGAGGCACGGAAGCCTCCCCACCAACGGCATGGTCCATGGTTCTTGGGGGGATTGAAGAGTTATGAGGCAAAATTTAACATTCATAGTTAGTTGTTGCATTGGAAGTGTATGAATTAGGGGTTGCGTTTTTTTTTTTTACCCAAGAACTTATGATTATATTTATTGTTTCAACATGACATTGCTGAGAAAACAACTTACATTTGTCTTATTACTGAAGTGCACTACTCAGTGGTAGTGTTGTATTAACAAGCATTGAAGCAAAAATATGTGAATAAATAACTGTGCACCATAATGTAACGAAACTACATTTAAAAAATTTACAAAAATCTATTCAGTTCAACTCAAAGTCACAGCCAAAATTTATTATTATCTGTGAACAAAGAAAGACACCAAAAGTAACAATCAGATCAACATTATTTAAATAGCTAAAACTTACTGTAATACTTGAGATAGCAGACAGTATTACATTGCAAGAACAAAAACAATAAAATGTAAATGTTATTCATGTTTAATTAAATAAAAATTACTACTAAATGTGATGATCAAACATAAGCTGATAGAAAAAATTATAACACCTAAAAATAATTAATGTAGGCTATTGAAATTTCAGGAATACATATATCTAGATAGCATATTTATTAATATTGCTAGATCACAGGTTAATGTTAAGTGCAACAAAATCCATTGTGTATATGAAATGCTAGTACATTAATAACCACCATAACCGCCTAAATGTTGAATGCAAGCAAGCAAACATGCACAGATTGTGTTGTACAGGTGTCATTTGCCAGTCTCTGGGATGGAGTTCGATACCTGTTGCACTTGGTCGATCAATACAGGGTTGGTTATTACTATTGTACGTGACACTGGAGTTGTCGTCCAATAATGTCCCATATGTGGTCGACTGGAGACAGATCTGCTGATTGTGCACACCAAGGCAACATATCAACACACTGCAGGGCACATTGGATTGCAACAGTGCTATGTGAGCGAGCGTTATCCTGTTGGAAGACACTCCTTGAAACGCTGTACATAAATGGCAGCACAACAAATCAACTCAACAGCCTGATGTACAGATTTGCAGTTATGTGGTGTGTGATAACCATGAGAGCGCTCTTGCTGTCATATGAAAACAAACCCTTGCCCATAACTCCAGCTGTAGGTCCTGTGTGTCTAACAAGCAGACAGTTTGGTTGCAGGCCCTCAACTGGCCACCTTCTAACCAACACAAAGCTATCACTGGCACAAGCAGCTGTCATCAGAAAACACAAGAGACCGGCACCCTGCTCTCCGATGAGCTATCGCTGACACCGCTGAAGTCGCAAATGGCGGTGATCTGGGGTCAGTGAAACGCATGCTACAGGCAGCTGGCTCGAAGCTGTCACTGAAGTAGCCGATTTGTAACTGTTCGTTGTGTCAATGTGATGCTAAATGGTGCTCGTATTTCTACTGCAGATGCAGTACGATGGCCCAGAGCGATACGCCAAATATGATATCTTTTCTCTCATTAGTGCCACATGGCAATATGGAGCCCAGTCTACTTACGACCATACATTCCCATGACCACCGATATCACCAATCATGTACAGTGGCACAATCCCTGCCAAGTCTTTCAGCAATATCACAGAAGGAACATCCAGCTTCTCATAGCGCTGTCACATGACGTTGCTCAAACTCAGTGATGTATTGGTCGCCTTAAAAGCATTCTTGACTAAAATCAGCTCACGACGTCCAGCCTCAAAGGTAAGTTATAATCAAGACCATTACACCGTGCCGGCCGGAGTGGCCGTGCGGTTCTAGGCGCTACAGTCTGGAACCGAGCGACCGCTACGGTTGCAGGTTCGAATCCTGCCTTGGGCATGGATGTGTGTGATGTCCTTAGGTTAGTTAGATTTAATTAGTTCTAAGTTATAGGCGACTGATGACCTCAGAAGTTAAGTCGCATAGTGCTCAGAGCCATTTGAACCATTACACCGTGTACTTAAAATAAATTTGATATGGATTTTCGTAGTGGAGCTACTAACGCCACTCTTATGTGACTGGCGCGAAAGGTGAATAGACATCATCTTTCAGATGAGGAAACAAGCCGACCAACTTTCATTTATGTCGTACAACTCTTTCTTGGTGTCACGATTTTTTTCAGTCAGTGTACTATGATACTCTAACAAAAACAAAAAAAAAATTGTAATGACATACTGAGACGTTTACCTCAATACATACAGAATATACACAGAACTAATCCAACATGAAAAATATAGTGATTCTCTTGTACATGCCCTGCAAGCAGAAAATACATCTCATATATTTCGTGGCTGCACAGAAAACCGTTCAGAGAACTAGGTCTATATAATACATAGGTGATCCCCATAAATAAAAGATTGTAAGCACGCCCACTGATATCATAACATAAGCTACTCACGGCCAAACAATCCATAAAACCAACACAAACTTACATGCTCATGGGTTAGGCTTGTCAGTGATATGTGCTCTCACACAGTGAAATAACCAGACTTCCACACACTGACATTATAAAAAGAGACAGTACAAAGTGCCTGCAGGGGCAGATGTCAGTTCATACATGATATGTCCCCTTTATGCAAAGATTCTGACTTGTCAATACTGCCTTCATGCACATACAGAACACCACAATTAAAATGTCATGTGATGGTCAATGTACTAGGCTGAGTGCACAATGGCTAGCATCTCACGGGAAAGCTGTAAGCTAGTAACCCTGCTATCATCATATCTAAGATGTCGTGAAAAAGCACCATCGCCAACACACTAAAACCGCCCATTAACAAAAGATGCACTATTATTACATATAGCAACACTAGTAGTAAACCAATTGCACCACTAACAGATGTTATAAGAAGTAAGTGAACATACCTCCTACAATGCCAATAATAGAATCTGATACCACCACATAACAGTACTAGTAATAGCAGTAACACCACTAATAAGGTCAGATACCACAATGTATCAAGACAGACATAAGATTGTCACTGAGTTGTAGCCAGTATGAGCTTTCAGGAAGCTAATGCCTCTTGGACCCAAGCCTTAAACGAAATTTTCAAAACCACCAACATATTAAGATCACTGTTACAATGGCAATATCAATTGAAATGCAACTAATAACCACATATTGAACGGAATGGACAGTGTCTTGAAAGGAGGATACAAGATGAACATCAACAAAAGCAAAATGAGGATAATGGAATGTAGTCAAATTAAATCGGGTGATGCTGAGGGAATTAGATTAGGAAATGAGACACTTAAAGTAGTAAAGGAGTTTTGCTATTTAGGGAGTAAAATAACTGATGATGGTCGAAGTAGAGAAGATATAAAATGTAGACTGGCAATGGCAAGGAAATCGTTTCTGAAGAAGAGAAATTTGTTAACATCGAGTATAGATTTAAGTGTCAGGAAGTCGTTTCTGAAAGTATTTGTATGGAGTGTAGCCATGTATGGTAGTGAAACAAGGACGATAACTAGTTTGGACAAGAAGAGAATAGAAGCTTTCGAAATGTGGTGCTACAGAAGAATGCTGAAGATAAGGTGGGTAGATCACGTAACTAATGAGGAGGTATTGAATAGGATTGGGGAGAAGAGAAGTTTGTGGCACAACTTGACTAGAAGAAGGGATCGGTTGGTAGGACATGTTTTGAGGCATCAAGGGATCACAAATTTAGCATTGGAGGGCAGCGTGGAGGGTAAAAATCGTAGAGAGAGACCAAGAGATGAATACACTAAGCAGATTCAGAAGGATGTAGGTTGCAGTAGGTACTGGGAGATGAAGAAGCTTGCACAGGATAGAGTAGCATGGAGAGCTGCATCAAACCAGTCTCAGGACTGAAGACCACAACAACAACAACCACATATTAGGAATCAATGTATGAATAAGAACATATTAAGAAACGAGAACCTTCAGCAAGGAAGCCTGTAAGCAACAAATGCATAATATAAGAACTAGTCAACCATCCTGAGGTGAACGAGTTCAAACCCACTGTAATACCTACTACACTTATTTAATTCGCGATGAGCAAAGCACTCGAACTATAAATCATTAACACAGCTTAAAAAGCCAGTGGCTTTCTCTTGTCCATATAATTACACATCAACATATGTGAGTCCCTTAGTGGGAGCTCCAGAAAAAAAAAAGTCGTGGCGGAAGTAAATGGAAAATATATAACAATATAAATATAAACGCAAAACACTGAGATTCTTTACCTTTTACATAAAATAAGGTTTGTCTACTGGGATACACTACCTCAAAAATGTTATATATATAGATACGAAGCATTGCATAAAACCTTCACGCAGTTTGTTAACATCACTCTCTGGACGCTTGATTTTACATTTCATGATTACAATTTCTTCCAAGATGTCAGTGTTCAGCCTATAGGGCATTTGTGCGAGATATCTGAATCTTCGCTAACAACCTGCAAGTTCTGTTTATTAAGCACTAAGTGGAAGTAAACGACTGACAGGATTATTCATTTCATCGTGCTCCCTACATCTGATATGGAAGCTTCACTCATCTGGCCTGCGCATCTCGTTCTTCATGATCTATAAACCATTGCCCATTTTTCTTGGATGTTAAATACACAGTTATTACATTTAAGTCTCTCAGCCACCGACCCACCTTACCTGAAACTGGTCGACGTTAATATACTTTGCAATATCTCTTCTTCTTATCGTCCACATTCTACTTAAGGAGGACACTACCCACTGATCCCTTTTTCGTACCATCTCTTTCAATATTCAGTTCTATTTGTTAACCATCTCCCAAGGATAATCTTTCACGTGGGCCATATGTCTAATGGTATCTAGTTCTCTCCTTGTCTCTCTATTGCTCAACGGAATTTCCTGCACTCTATAGAGGATTGCTCTAAAGGCAACGTGTTTAAGGTACGTGGGATGTCCAGAAGAACTTGGTGTCAAATTATATGTTGTGGTGGTCATATCATAAATACTGAACAGAATTTTTCTTTCATTCAGAGAGACGTTTAAATCCAAATAGGATGGCTTATCTTCCTATGATAATACGACGGTATATTTAATATAAGGATTTTGGCTATTAACCGCCTTACACATTTCATCTAACTGATCATTATTACCATAAAAATCTCAATTATATCGTTAGTATACACCTTATAGCCCACTGTCTTGTCCTTGAACGTGGCTGGGCATTAAGGAATCTTTGTTCAAAATGGGCCATGTGAGGCAGTGGCTGTGCAGGAGCCCTCGGACAACTCCATATTTCATTCGTAAGTTTGTTCCCCTAATTAGAAAGAAGACTACCAATTATAATTTCGTAAGATCAGCAAAGCTCGCAGTCGTCTTGAAAAGTAGTGCCCCCAAATTTTTTATTCTGTCCTCAATATCGGTTGAGATTTTATATGTCATGCATAGCACTTGGTGAACCTTCTGGCATCTGAGGACGACATGATCACCACAATCTTCCTCTCCACGTTTACAGATTCGTGTGTTACTACATCCCAGAAGGTGCAGATTTTTGGGATATGGACCGTGCCCTCGACCTCGTGCACCATACCTAGTTGTGCAATTTGAATATGTTCCCGATGCTTGACTATATGTGTTACACACTCTTTGTAGTGCTCCTAACATCCCAATCAGACAGCTATTCATCTAACTTCGAGGCTCATAAAAGTCTTTTATCAATGATATGCATACCTGTGATCTCATACACATGATCATATTGCTCACACCCTAACCGAAACAGCACTTCCCTATAACAAACCACGATATCCATCAGACATATCCTAATTATCACGAATAAACCCTCTATAGGTGTAGTACAAAAGGCACAGTGAGCTCCACTGAATTTGTTGCAGTATTGTTTTGTTGCTCCCTAGTCTAAGATGATGAGTCAAGATGCTGGTAGTGACGTCCATAATGGTGTTGAAGTTAACTTCGTGATATAACCATACCACATGAAATGGTAATTTATAGTCAGTAGTCCCAGCACAGGCAATATTATGCATAATTTTTGCCGCTTTCTGAGTAACAGATTTTTAGTGTTCTAGATAGTATCTTTTCTCGACTAGAAGAAAGCCTAAATATCTGCTAGCAGTTCTGCGTTTTTCAGGTATTCCATCAAGCCTCACGGAAGGATTCCTACTTAAGAGAAAGCCTTCCCTTCAGAAGTATGTACGTGGTTCTATGAACAGCATTAGTCAGTTTGTTGCTCTTGCACCGACGCTGCATCTGAGGAAGAACATCGCTCGCCTTTGCCTTAAGTCTCGCCATGGAATCTGCAGACACACCTACTAGGATGTCACAGATGTAACTGGGTTCAATACTAAGATCTCAAACCAGTGGACTACTTACAGAACTTTGAGGTTAGCCCTTGGCAATATTTTTCATTACCTTTCTCTGAAGCCCTGGCATACGATTTAGCAGAGCACTACTCCAACAAATGAGAAGTCAGCTACTACAGAGACCATTTATCCACTTTAAGGCACAAGTTGAATGAATATTTTGAAGTGTTTGCTGATCAGATATGAGCTGTGTCAGGTGGCACATATGTGTTAGGGTGGGGCGCCACATGTAATGACGTGTTAATTGAGGTAGCTAGAGCCAGAACAATTGACGTCTTCATATGTGGAATAAATCTGCAGATATATAGAGAACCAAAGGTGGCCTCACCTACTTCACTACATGAAGCAGTAAGACTGATACTTTTTTGCAAGGTGACTGCAAGGTTCGTCCCTACTCTGTCGCAAAGCAATAAGCTGCGCTACGTTTTTGTAAATGGTACGCATTCCAAACACTGGTATGCAAGTACTGCCTGTCCAAAAGATCAGAGACTGAATCTTCAATAGTTGAATTCTCCACGTGATAGTAGAAAAAAGTGTGAGTACACGTTGGGGAAATGGTCAGGGATCAGGCCCCACCACCCATCCTCCACGCAATGTGGGCAATGTATCCAGCCCAAGACAGAAGTGTAAATGAGGTGACAAACAGTTTTAAAGGCCAATATCAGAGGAAGAGCTGCCAAAGTGTCAGTAGACACAGGAACTCAAATTAAAGCATTATTTGTTTCTCTTAATAATAAGAATGCACTTAAATCGTGCACATTAGTGGATTAAGAGCAGAAGTAATACTGCCCACAGGAATATGTTCTGTAAACCTGCAGATGCATGGTAAGAACTATGGTTTTGTTATGAAACTTGGGAGAAGAAGCAGAAGGGATTTCAGTGTCATTCTAGAGAAGGATTTCCTACACTGGCACTGAGTGGTGGAAGATTATGGGACGCATATTATTCGATTCAGTGTGGCAGCTATTTCTGTGGAACTCGCGACCCTCAATCGTTAGGAATTTGTGGAATGAGGCCTCTTCCACAACCTCCAACAGAACTACATACATGGGCATTTGGAATTTACACAACTGGTAACAATCAGCGCCTGGCACAGGACAGACTTCACGATCCAAATACTGTCTAGATTGGACTTTCTCGTTGGTACACTCAGTCTAAACAACGTTCTATACAGGTCGTAGATTCATGTGAGAAGTAGTGTAAATAAAATAGAGAGACTGGTAAAGAAGTTTTGTGCTCCAGTATTTATTGATGATTTTCGGTAAGGTGATATAGACATTACACGTGGAACAATACTTGGTAGTGCTCAGGAAGTTGTTGAGGAATAATTTCAGTGAGAAAATAAGTTAAAGCGTTAGAGAAAGAAGCAGCTGACAGAAGGAGAATTTGCACGGTAGCGCCCTTACTTGAAAATCAGGCCTATGAGAATTTAGCACATTTGCCAGTGTCAGTGTAATCTTTTGTACTCGATATTAAAGGAATATGCTTGGCTGTTCGAGGAACAGCAGTATATGTCAGTCACTGACATTGTACAACACGGAATTCAAACTTAAGACATTAGGCCACTTGCTCAGAAACGGGACAGGTTCGGAACCGGACAGATTCCTATTTTATCTACAATCTGTTGTTCAGGATGTTACACAACAACTGCTAGTTGCAGGGATAGATCAATCCTCTGCGAACTCCTGCGAGGTTCCTATCGTTGTGGTACCCAAAAAGGCAATCAGTAGAGAGAAAGCCTATCGCCTATGCATTAACGTACAAGCAGTAAACAAGGTAACTACCACTGATACCTACCCTCTACCCCATATCGACGAAACATTAGACAGACTGGGAAACTGTAAGCATTTTACTACCTTTCATATGTATTCTAATGAGCACCAAATTCCGATTGCACCAGAATACCTAAAAACCGCATTTGTGGTTCCATGAAGGTTGTATGAGTTTTTGCACATGCCTTTCAGCCTTACAAATGCGCCTGTCACTTTCCAAAGATACGCTGACTTGTTACTAAGATGATTGAAGCCTACAACGTCTTTAGTGTATTTGGATGATATCATATTTTCAAGGAGTACTGAGGAACATTTGGTGAGATTGAGGTACGTTTTACCAAGGTTACGGCTTACACATTTGAATTTAAAATTGTTTTTTCTGCACAATCAAAGGTTAAGTACCTGGGACATATTATCAGTTCAGATGAGGTTAAGACAAATCCACAGCTATCCAAACCAGTTGAGACTCTTCCAGGCCCACTAATGTTAAGGAGATGCAACTTTTCTTGGCCTCACTAATTATTATCATCTTTGGTCATGGATTGTGCTATGACACTCAAACGATTAACTAAGTTGTTAAAGCAAGTTGCAGTGCTTTAGCGGACAGAAGGAATTGAATAGGCTATGAGGAAACTTAAATATGATTTGACAGGTACACATTATTAATATACTGATTCGGAAAAGCCTTTTATCCTTTGAACAGACACCTCGAATATCCTATAAGTGCTATTCTTTGTCAGGAATAATTGCTAGCACTTAAATTCGGAGACAACTATTTTAGATGTTATTTCTACAGAAGAAAATCACTGTGGTCTCTGATTATACTGCTCTTTTGTAAAGGCTCAGTTTAAAGGACCCCCATAGTCATTTGACTCGTTGGGCATTAAAAATCATCAAAGAAGGATTATGACGTATGCCACAAACCAAGCTGTTCACACCTGAGTACTGATGCATTGAGCCATAAGGTCAAAATGATTCAGACTGACAATGTTTTAATAGAAGCATTGAGAGATGTACAGTGTCACTGGTACAATTCTCTTCCACATTTTGTCGCAGTTGATCATATTCCATGACACATAAATCCCCCTGAGCAACAGAGTCATAATTGCAGAAAGAGTTGCAAGCATGTATAATAGCTCAGTATCACGGCACTTTGCAGGCATGTCATAATGGACAAAAACCATGAATGCCAGAATAGACACACGGCATTGAACGGAAGATAGACGGACTAATGTTCAGAAGTACATCCAAAACTACTTGCTTGTTGTCAGAGGTCAGTCCCACCAGGAACTTAATTTGCCTTGCAAACACTTCTAGACGCTACAGACGTTGCAAACCCGTTTCAGAATGTTGCCTTAGACAATGTCAGGTCGTTCCCACAGACCACACAAAATAATAAATATATCCCATCTATCACAGATTTTTTCTTAGATATGTAATTATAGTACAAGTTGCAGATATGACTACAGGAACAGCAACAAGTGCCTTTGTTAATAGTTAAGTTTTATCATTCGGACGTCCTGATAATATTTTGACTGAATGGAAGACTAATTTCATATTCACCCTGTTTTTACAAGTGTACAAATTACTACGAAACAAAAAAAAAACAGAGAAACACTCCTTTTCATCCAAAAGGTAATAGCCACCGCCAATGTGTTCATCAAACAACAGTTCGGCTGTTGTCTTACTACATAAACCACTCAATGACTGGGACAGGTAGGTTTCCTATGTAACTTCTGCGTAAAATAGTCATATACATGCATCAACTAGGCATACATCCTACGAGGAAGTATATGACGGTCTATGAGCTCCCCATCTTAACATGATAAACTCCAGTCTGTCGTGGATCTGGCAGAAGTTGTCACCTCAAGGCTATCCGGAAGGAGATCAAGCAAAATAAATATAAGCAACCCAGAAAACAAAATGAACGACGTAACAAAGTGGCTGTGCTTTCTCTGTATAAACCTGGGGACCTACTTTTGATTCGTAAGCCCATGATTAAGAAAGGGAAGACTAAGAAATTCATGCCTCAATACGAAACCCCTTTTTCGATCATAAGAGTAACTTCTGTTAATGCAGACCATACAGTGGTAGTACATTATGTCTGGTTACAACTGTATCATGATAAAGCTCTGCCACCCTCTGTAGTGTCACTTAGTCCAGCTCAAAATAGTTTATGCAGAAATGCAGGAAAAAAAGGACAAGTTGCTGTCAGCATATACTCAGTATGCCTTGAGGTCATGGGACTGAGGTATTGTTTGTTTGAACGAGTTTCATGTGACATTTTATTCTGTATAGGAGTGATTTCACTGTGGGAAGAAATGTATTTTATTGATGCAGTTGTGAGTAATAATTCTGTCGTTCAGTCAGTCATTTTGACTGACTAGTGCAAACGAATTGTGCTAGAATGTGAACCAGTCTCCAGTTGAGGCTAGTTTGCCATCTCTCTTTTGCAGTTTCTTTTTTTTTTTACGCAAGAATTGCTTTCTACAGTAGGAGTGTGCCTTGCTGTATTCTAAGTTACTGTATATTAATAGCAAAGTAACGAGAGCAATGATAACGTAAAAGATTAAAGTGTGACGGGAAGTAATTGCTTATACAGTGGACAAGAGTTTAGAGAGATCAGTTGTTTTGCAATTATAATGTACCACTAAAAGAGAATGTGAGAGGCTGCTATTCATCATCATCAGGAGGTTACTATGTTACTCTGTAAAGCTTTAGAAGTTCCTTTAAGTGAGAAACGCACTGTGGTGATACATGAAATGACTGTAACTTTTGCGTTATGTGCACTAAAGATTTTATATCATGTGAAATGGACTTTTTACGAACGCATTTACACTAATGAAAGCGAGGTTTAATCAGTACTACATTGCTATAAGATGAGAATGACAGTTTTAAAGTAGAAGAATGTTTTTCTTAACCAGCTCATAAGCAGCGTTGAAGTGAAATAGAAAACTGGAAACGTTAAAAACAAAGTGTCTTTCCAGTAACTGCTATTAATTGAATGGTTTCTTTACAGCAATACATATTTTTCTTTTGCCGAGTTTTGTACGAAAAACACAAACACCATATTTTCACTTATTATCAGATGTCATGCTATTTCCACTTCACTATCAAAATTTACTTTAGGATTCATAGGTCTCTTGTCCACAATAGGCAAATAAAGTACTTAATTAAATACATGAAGAGACAAGAGATAGGTGCATTCATTTATATAACAGTTAAGAATCGAATTTGGAACAATCAGCGGACCTCTACAGGGTGGTCCATTGATAGTGACCAGGCCAAATATCTCACGAAATAAACGTCAAACGGAAACACTACAAAGAACGAAACTCGTCTAGCTTGATGGGGGAAACCAGATGGCACTATGGTTGGCCCGCTAGTTGGCGCTGCCATAAGTCAAACGGATATCAACAGCGTTTTTTTAAAATAGGAACTCCCATTTTTTTATTACATATTCGTGTAGTACGTAAGGAAATATGAATGTTTTAGTTGGACCACTTATTTCGCTTTGTGACAGATCGTGCTGCAGTAGTCACAAACGTATAAGTACGTGGTATCACATAACATTCTGCCAGTGCGGACGGTATTTGCTTCGTGATACATTACCCGTGTTAAAATGGATCGTTTACCAATTGCGGAAAAGGTCGACATCTTGTTGATGTACAGCTATTGTGATCAAAATGCCAAACGGGCGTGTGCTATGTATGCTGCTCGGTATCCTGGACAACATCATCCAAGTGTCCGGACCGTTCGCCGGATAGTTACGTTATTTAAGGAAACAGGAAGTGTTCATCCACATATGAAACGACAACCACGACCTGCAACAAATGACGATGCCCTAGTAGGTGTTTTAGCTGTTGTCACGGCTAATCCGCACATCAGTAGCAGACAAATTGCGCGAGAATCTGGAATCTCGAAAACGTCGGTGTTGAGAATGCTACATCAACATCGATTGCACCCTAACAATATTTCTATGCGCCAGGAATTGCATGGCGACGACTTTGAACGTCGTATACAGTTCTGCCACTGGGAACAACAGAAATTACGGGGTAATGACAGATTTTTTGCACGGGTTCTATTTAGCGACGAAGCGTCATGCACCAACAGTGGTAACGTAAACCGGCATAATATGCACTATTGGGCAACAGAAAATCCACGATGTCTGCGTCAAGTGGAACATCAGCGACCTTGGCGGGTTAATGTATGGTGCAGAATTATGGGAGGAAGAATAATTGGCCCCCATATAATCTATGGCAATTTAAATGGTGCAATGTATGCTGATTTCCTACGTAATGTTCTACTGATGTTACTACAAAATGTTTCACTGCATGACAGAATGGCAATGTACTTCCAACATGATGTATGTCCGGCTCATAGATCGCATGCGGTTGAAGCAGTATTGAATAGCATATTTCATTACAGGTGGATTGGTCGTCAAAACCACACCAAAGCCCGCACGTTCACCGGACCTGACGTCCCCGGATTTCTTTCTCTGGGGAAAGTTGAAGGATATTTGCTATCGTGATCCACCGACAACGCACTGACGATGCATGTGCAAACATTACATAAGGCGAACTACTCGCTGTTGAGAGGAATGTCGTTACACGTATTGCCAAATGCGCTGAGGTTGACGGACATCATTTTGAGCATTTATTAATGTGGTATTTACAGGTAATCACGCTGTAACAGCATGCGTTCTCAGAAATGGTAAGTTCACAAAGGTACATGTATCACATTGGAACAACCGAAATAAAATGTTCAAACGTACCTACGTTCTGTATTTTAATTTAAGAAACCTACCTGTTACCAACTGTTCATCTAAAATTGCGAGCCATATGTTTGTGACTATTAGAGCGCCATCTATCACAAAGCGAAAAAAGTGGTCCAACTAAAACATTCATATTTCTTTACGTACTACACAAATATGTAATAAAAAATGGGAGTCCCTATTTTAAAAAACGCAGTTGGTATCCGTTTCACCTATGGCAGCGCCATCTAGCGGGCCAATCATAGCGCCATCTGGTTTGCCCCTTCAGGCTAGACAAGTTTCGTTCTTTGTAGTTTTTTCGTTTGACGCTTATTTAGTGAGATATTTGGCCCAGTCACGATCAATGGACCACCCTGTATATCAAGTGTTTGGAATTAACACTAAAGACTAATTTATGGAATGAGTAACCTACATAGATCATGTACTTGACACACTCGCTTAAAATCTGGAAATCACAGCTATTTTAAATTACCCAAGAGGCTCGTAGTACACACTGGTGGGAAGTTAAAATGTATAAAACAGTATTATCTGGAGGTTGTGTTAGCCTTTTGTAAACAAAGAATAACACACACTGCAAAATTTTACTAGTAGTCAGGCAAACGCATGCATATAGTGTAGCATACGTTAATGTTTGGCAGCACCTTTGCACGTCAGATGATCTGTATTCTTTGTATGTAAAGGATAAAATGGTTCAAATGGCTCTGAGCACTATGGGACTTAACTTCTGAGGTCATCAGTCCCCTAGAACTTAGAACTACTTAAACCTAACTAACCTAAGGACATCACACACATCCATTCCCGAGGTAGGTTTCGAACCTGCGACCGTAGCGGTCGCGTGGTTCCACACTGCAGCGCCTAGAACCGCTCGGCCACTTCGGCCGGCTAAATCCTGGTCTTCGTAATTTGTGGTGGAATGTATCGTACCTCATGTGGACTGATCTGGTGAAACAAGCGATTTATGATTATGAGTTTTGTCATATGCCATTATAGAAACTGTATTACGCCTTTAAGAACTACACTTTCCTCGTTTCTCAACCTACTTTACAATAGACTTCAGACGTGAAATTCTGAACATCATCACAAGTAAGTCCATTGTCAGAAGACACTGCTAAGTGTTGAGAACACAGATCCAGCATGACATAAATACAGGGTATCAATAGTAGGTCAGGAGAACGAAAGCATAGATAAGTTGAATTATATAGTGCTTCTGTATCACAAATAACTTAACTTCATTACCAGACAATGATACTTGAAACGCACTAAAGACACAGAGGGTGTCAAACGCAGGTTCCTAGCAATGGTTTGTGAAAGGTAATGTTTAATTATATCCAGTTCTATATGAAGTTAAGAGACAAACAATTTTCAAACAACAGTAGCACCTTCACTGTCGTATTGATGAATAAGAAATACTTAGGGTTTTGCAAAGAAGGGTAGATGCATTGATTGTTGTAATTACACAGTGATGGGTTAACTGTTCTTGTCACTGCGACAGTTACTGTGAAATCATGCCATTCATAAATGTTCATTTGCATTTAACTTTAAATATTTCCATGAGTACCTCTTTTTATGCTTTGGTTACTTTTTTCTGTATTTTGTTTACTGTATTTTAAGTGTGATAAAAATGACGTCATTATAGTCACTGTGCTCTGAGACTTGACAAAAACAGTGAGATCGTTTGTTGTACTAATATGTGGGAGATTACCTTTCTTTAAGCTTTAACACAGTATTTCATTTGAAATACTCTGATCGTCAGTGTGCATCGTTCTTATACAACAATGATTTTATTTTTTCCTTTTGTGGGTAAGCCAGTAACTGTGATTTAATATCCTTCTGGGAAAACTTACTTATTACATGCACTGCAGTGACGCATGTTATCTTTCCATCCACTTTTGGTATCATGAACTACACTGCGTGTACTCTGGCCAAGTAATACAGTACTATTTCTTAATTGTAGTTGCGCTTTCACTACATCTACCAGTATTCAAATGTGTACGCATAATTAAAAAGAGTTATTCCCACAAGACCTGATGGGAGTTACCTGTATTAGAAATGGTAAATATCCAAGTGGACATAATTTTGATACAACCCCACAGATACGAATAAAGGTATGTATGGATCTATGGTTGTACCATTTTGCTGTTAGACAATCCTATGGTGCTTGCACGTGATAATGAAGATTATGCTAGCCTTTTTTTTAACCTGGCTATCTGCTAAAAATGCATGTAGAGTCACTGATTCTCATTCTCAGTAAACAAGGAGGAATAGGGACAACCTCTCAATGACATGGTTTCTTACACTACTGCTAATGTGTGATGAACAGTCACCCTGTACTGCTGGAGAAATTCTGTAGTCACATATCATTGCAGTTAGTTTCTTAACCCTTCCCTGTTACTCCTGTCCCTACTATCATGTCCCTCTATCTGTTCTGTTCTTCTTCTTACGTTAAGAAGGGACTAGTCTGAGCACATCTTGACCATGTGACTCTCATAGTACCATAGTTCCAGTTCTATTTCACTATTCCAGCCAATACTATGAGTTATCGCTGCTGCCTTGTTGCAGTGTCTGCTTTAACTATTCTCCAAAGACTTATTGCACGGTATGTGCCGTCTCTCAATTGGTTAGTTAATCAAGGAGCCAGGGTTATTTTCTAGAGGAATGATTTGGCACATCAGTTGCCAAACGGTAAGTGTTTTATCAGTGACAGGAATATAGCTAAGTACTTCATCTAGGCCCCCAATAAGCCTACTTATTATTTATCCACATCATCTTGGCTCATATATCTTACCAATGGGAATATCACCACTCCATTCATGTGTTTCACAAATTAGATGTATACCTTGTTAATTATGGACTTACCACTCCATAAGAGAACTATCTGGAACCTTGATCATTCTTTTAAGATATTCATATGGTATGTTTCAATTGGACAAAGGTGATTCCAGAAAGTTTAGAACTGCTTCCAATGTGCATCATAGTCTGAAAGTAATAGCACTGCTCTCTCTTACACTGTCTTTCTTTACAACAACTTATATTTAACACAAGGATGTACGACCAATACACAATGATATAGTGTGAGAAATGTGATATGCCTTGTTCGATGTACAGCCCTCCTGTTTATTCCATATCATTAACTGCTCAAAAATTTATGTGTGAAAGGAACCAATGAGACTCGCTAGACAGGCAGTTAGTGTCTTTCAACATCTACCCCATGCAAATGAGACAGGAGGATGTTGCTTGGCCTTCTGGTTCCTCCAGGGGCGTCCTCCTAACACGGTGTGGTTAGCCATCACAGACTCTGGTCTGGTCTCACCACTTACTTATGATTTGTCTTTATACTATGGTCCTTTCTACCATCATTCATCTTGCTGTCACACAAAAACATGAGTGCCCCACTTGCACACTGAAAACTACAGTACCTCACTTATGGTTGTAGTGGCTCCACTCACACACAACACAAACACCTATGAAACACAACATTCGCTCTTGGACCCTAACAAAGTGTTCCCTGAACGGGTAACTATCTCTAATTCATACACTATCATGTTATTTTGACTCATCATGTTTCACCTACCACTGACACTGCTTTTAATACTATGTGTACACAGGCAATAATGTTCCACATTGTTTCCAGTATTAACACTGATCTACCCTTGAGTATCTATCTCTTTAGTATATTTTTAAAATAATACTGGAGCCTCCATTTGATGCTTATGAACACTTGTGCTACATTACTCGTCGTCATTGAGCAAAAGGGGACCTAAGAGATTATCTACATATTCCACTGCATGAAATGTATCATTCAGCAGTACACAATCACATTTATCAAGCAGTTCCTGGCACCACACCAATTTCAGCCTTGCTCACTCCTTCAAGAAGAAATATGAATAATGATGTCTTTTCCCAATGTGGCCGCCACCAATGTTATCAGTTACGCTCATACTCTAATTAAATACTCACTAAACCACAATTTTGTGCATTTGTCCCTCCAGTGATGTGTTTTACCTACCAGTTAGGCTCTGCTATTTTGATGACATGAGTGCAAACACATCTGATGACCATCATTCCGTGTATGGAAAGATTTAGAATGCTTCAAGCAATCTGTTCAACTGCTCTGTGCTTGCCCATCTGTCACTAAGCATGAGAGCAGTGACTCTGTATATGCATACATTTCTGATACTGGTTACTTTTGTGACTCATGTCCACTAATACGTACCACATTATGCATTCACATGTAGTACACTATAAACACGTATACAGTTGGACACACCCCAGTGTCTTACATACCTACAAAGATAACGTACTACTTGCCAGCATTGCATCACTGAGAAAAACTATGAATGCTTTGCCTCTTTTAACTCATTTACTTACCACGTGTATCTATAGGCGTTTCTGCCCATTTCACATTCCTTTACTACCTTTAGCTTTGACATATTTTTATAGCACCAGAATAAAATTCTATGGCTTTATGACACTAATCTTGTATGGCAGCAGCACACTCACTTCGATTCCTACTACTCATAAGTTCATTACACCTTGATAGGCTGATGAGATGACGAAAAACGACTGATTCATCTAGCAACAAGCTCCTGCCCTTCCTATTACTTCCCTTTATGATTAAATGTAAGTTGCAGTAATTGTAGTGCATGATGTCACCTCTTTTCCTGTTAATTTATTTGTTTCTCACTTCATACTGTCATGTTCTGCCATCTGTTTATTATCACCTAATTTAATTAGGACTGGCTTGGACCAGTTAGGTCCCTCAACAGTCACAAGACTACAATCCTTTTCAAAAATTGACTACTGTGAACACCTGTTTTCAGTCCATTACATAGGCTACCCTGTATGGTGCATAACATGCTGGTTTGCTTGAGACATCACGTGCATGGACAGTTGATCATGATTCCCTACCTAGTTCACCTCCCATCCTTATTAAACCATCTGTTATATTTTAATACATTATAATTATAATTGTAACCAATACCAGCAACTTTAATTTCGTTACAGACAATTGAAGCTGGTTTGGCCATTTTCCTATCAGGTTAGCCCTCTACTCTTTCCCATAGCTCACCAAGGGAGGTATCACTACTGGGTAGGTCCACTGGCTCCTATTTTGACATCCTTGTCCTAAATCTAACATCTCCATATTCATGCCCGTTTACATAATGGACACTTCCAAAATGTGGTTTCATTCTCATTAGATTTTCAGAAAAGTGAGGATAGAAACTCACATTCGATTTAACAACAAAGTGTATAATTAGTACAGCTACAGTAAACCATACACATTAGCCAACTGTTGACCAAATTCTGCAATATGCTAGGCTATAACGTCTTATGTCCCTTCTAAAAGGATGCCAAAAGCAACTGGCTGTGAATTCAGTCCTCTCAACATTCAGCCCTACTCAACATAAATCATCACTATTTTTTCGAAAGAATACCGAACTTTTAAACTTGTGCAAAATTTCAAGACAACTAGCACCTGTGAACAAGCTATAAATACTGCTGATCAATCATCTTGACTGTGAAGCCATCGAACATTTGTACCCTGTTGAAATTGCCTCCACATGAGTGCTAACTTTTGCAGCATGCAAGCAGAAATGACCAGACAATGGGTACTACCATCTCTGTCTTTTCATACTGATTTAATTCTCCTTCACTAAATTATAGACTCTGTTCATCCTGTGAACAACCAGTCACAGTACCACTCCGCCATGCTATGCGAGTTTGGTTTAATGGAAGTGCAGCTGTGCTGAAAACAAATTTGGTATCCCTGATCAGACTGACGCTGATCGCTGTGACAAAGCTCCCCAGCGAGCTTCATTCTTTGTTACGCAGTATCATGAAATCCTAGTATGCTTGCATGTATGGCTCACTCACAATGAAGACCTTTCAGCTACCAACTGACAAACTCATAATATAGTCACTGTGCTAATACTGCAATATTAGGGACTTAAAAACGCGCTCCAGCGTGACTTAATAACCATTCACAGGGAACTGTGCAAACTCACTGCTACTCTGGAAATAACTAAAGCCTTACAGATCTTGTTGTATAACACCCAAGCAACAGTTGAATGTTCAAACCCTGCTCACTACCATTCAGCCATGACTGCAAGAGAGACTCAGCCCTAACTTAGTGCCAGCTGAAACCTTCCAGCAAACCATAACTAATAATTCATTTCATGCATCAGTACACATGCAAATGATCTACTCCACGTAGGTATCAACCTTGCTGTATTATTGCACTAATGCTATTGTACAACTGTCATGATCTACAGATGTGTTAAATGTGCAGATATCTCTGCCCATGACTTCCACCAGTTGCAAATTTGAATGTTATCACCTTTTCTTTACTTGTCGCCTGTGTAGCTACTTATGAACGCCATGTTTGGCAAATGGACGTCCTGTTTGCTTGCAAGTGTTATTCATCAGACTGTCATGTAGTTCGAGTTTCACCTGTGCATTTATAATAATTATTATAAGAGGCCTAACTTATTACTCTGAGCCAGTGTCATGAATTGTGAAATTGCATTGCTTTTAGAGGGTCCTAAATAATTCCGTTGCTCTAGCACAGTTGTTGCAATCCACAAATCTCTATTTATGCCCATTGGGAACAGATTACCGTATTTGGTAGCACAGTCAACTATAGCAGCAGTTCTCTGCTGTAACCATACATTTACACTTCTGACTTATCGAGTTTCTCTAACATATGATGTATCACACCCACCATTAGCTTATCTGCTCATTTAACTTACAAACACAACAGCTTTAAACTTTTTCTGCTAATTTGCCTGAAACACCTTTTGTGACGGCACCTAACTGACAGCCTGTCTAAACTACCAAACAAATCGAAGACTCGCTTTCTGCAAACCACTGACGAATACTAGCTTGGGAAAATTGCAAGTTACCACTGACCACATCAATGCACACTTCACTGAGTGGAGTAAGCTGGAATACCTACATACAGTGGTTGCCCTGGTGTCATCTCTCTTGCAGTCACTGTAGTTGTCCTCATAATTGTTATATGGATCATATGTAATCAAGGATATTGTGAAGTATTCAGATCACCAAAACCAGTGGTGGACAGGCAGCAGCTGTTGGGTAATTTTATACTTAAGTGGATTTTGGATCCTGGCACAATTCAGTCACAACTCTCGTTTATGACTAAGCATTAGGAGAAGGGATGCTAATATGTATTAGTTTGTTTCCATTGCATAATTTTGTCATTTTTCTTATTCTGTAACATGGGAGAGTTACATTCCACTCAGTTAAGGACCAAACCAATGAGGTAGGATTTAACAATCAGTATCAATTGAGTACATGAAATAAGATTTAATAAAACAATGATAGTGCTACAGTTGTCTTAATGAGATTAGCTTATTATGGATATATAATCAGTTTGTAATGTATCCTTCAATAACTTTGTAATGTTAACTTTTATACTACAAACTGCAGAGATTATAGAAAAATTATGAATCTTACCAATATTATTTAGCTAAACCTCCTTTTGTATTGAAATACCCAGCCTGCCTTTGCTGCTGCACCCCTTCGATGCTGTGTTACAGTCTTTCATGATCTTCACAACTGGTAACAACAAATGGTGGCCCCAATGCTGTCATTCCTGACCACAATACTATATCACTGCCCACGGGAATCACCACTGCAGCAGCCTAGCCACTGCACAGCTGACGCATCTTGACAGCCCTCATGCTGTCCCTGCTGCCTCAGAACGTGGTTGGCACATCTGTTGCCTCTGCACTACAACACCACTGTACCAGTGCATCATCTCACTTGGCTGTATATATTTCTACAATAACCAAAATCAGTCAATTCGAACTCATAATTATTGTACTATTATCTGTAACTTCTTAAATACTTTTGAGTTTTCTATTTCTGTCCACTTTTTTTACTGTATTTTGGAAATTCTTTGTTTCCCATATTAGAAGCTTGCATCCCTTAGCAAGAGCCACCCGTCCAAAGGATCATTTTCAAACATTAAACTACCACTTTTGTAGTTTTGAAATAATTAGCCTGATGCTATGGAGTGAGACTGAAATGTGTGTGGTAGACTGACAGACTGAGTGGGAAAAACTTCATGAAATATGTTTCACTGCAGAGCTGTGACTAGGCAGGGGCTGGTTCTGTACCAGTTACCACTGTATATGCCTTCCTCACATTCATACCATTCTGACAGTGAGGATGCTGATGGGTTACACTTCCAGGAAGCATTGCTAGTGAGGAAAAATTCCATAAACCTATCCAGCAACCAATCAGACAGCTGTTAATGGTCACACAGGGTCAAAGAGCATAGCGAGGTTCAATTTGGCTCTCTTGGAACCAGCTTTCAGTCTGATCAGATGTGCCCTGCCACCCTATTCTCCAGCACTATGCCCTCAGTTGTTAGTGACCTTATAGGTAGAGTTCTGATGTAAACACCAGTCAGAAGTTTTAAAGCACTCTCCGTTGTTTTTTTTTTTAACAGTATGCTTGATTGCCATGTGTTCCTGGAGCCACATCCTACAATTGACTTTTCCTTGACAATTCTTGTACAATAATTTATTCTGTAGTGATTAGCTTAGGTAATTATTTAAATAGGTGCAGTTACACTCTTTAATTTGTGGGTATGTACTGTGTTTATGTAGACTCAGTTCTTTGGGTAGTTTTCCACACAACCACTGAATATGTTTATATTCTGCTTACATCTCTTGTACTAGAGAAACGCTACATAACCCATCTTTAGCTGACACCCTTAGACATTCAGTTAACATTGTGAACCTTTTTTAACATGTTACTACAAATTTTACTGTTTTTCTTAGAGATTCATAATATGTAAAGTCGCCACACTTGGTAGTATATTTTCAGATTCATCTGAATATAAGGCTATTGTCCTGAAGCCTGGTTTTTCTTTCCTTTTATTGGAAAATATTTAGTAAAATATTTAAAAATAAATAATAAATAATAAAAATAAAAAATAACAATATTTAATAAAAATGCATCTGGATGTCCTATCATGAGAAAGATGGAATAAATGTAATCACATCTCTACAAAGTGTAGTAAAACGGAACAGTGCCAATCACTTAATTATAACCAACCCCAGTTGTTACACATATGATGGAACATGTACTAAACCACTTTCACAAATAACAAATAGGGAATCAAAAATAAAAACAATCGTTCTAAAATTAAAAATGAAGCATAAGTACACATTTCCCAAAACGTCATGTTTATTTACACAAATTAAGAAAAATATCCAGAATGGAAACATCTTTGAATATAACACTAGACATATTTAGTACTCACGTTCTCAGCTCTCCAAAGTGTTATTCTTGCATGTACCTTACACAGTATTAAATGCTTAACAAAGAATTAAGAACTTTGGTGCATAACACTTATCTACAATATCTCTGAATTATGTACAGAGCTTTGTGAAACAAAAAAATTTCACAAAAAAATATAGCTATTGTGCACTGGTGTAAATGGTAACCAAGCACAATGATTTTGTTAGATTACACATTTTCCCATCTGACCCATTTACATGAAGATGCATTGATGAGCAAAAATATCATGAACACTGCCTGTGAGGAGAATGAATGCCATGTTGTACACTAATGATGCAGTAAGCAGATTACATGTATAGCAGATCAGAGATTAAGAAGGAATTGTTCTACCAATTAGATAGGTTGTGAACATGTAAATCCAATGACGTAAGTGACTTTAGCAAAGGACCGGCTACAGTGGTATTGCAGTTGGGAACTAGCACCTCAAAAGTGGTGAAGCTGGTTGGCTGGACCTATGCTACTGTTGTGAACATCCAAAGAAAGTGGTTGAAAGATGATAAATCCATAACCTTATGAAAAGATGTAACACATCTATACCACATTACAAATCTTGGAGATCAGAGGCTTGTCTGCTCTGTAAAGCTGGAAACGTGGCAATATGAGACATATCTGATGACAGAAAATAATGCTGGAGAGGCAATACACATTTTAAAACACACAATTCAGTGTACATTTTTGAACATAGGGCTCCACAACATATGGTCTCTGTATGTTTCCATACTAACCCACCAAATTTTTCAATTGCAACTGCATTGCACAAGGGATCATTGATGCTGGAATGAAGGTCAATGCTAATGACAACTGCCAACTGTCAGGACGTGTGACATTTCTTGTTACACCAGGTGAGATGCCACATCCAGATATGCAGTCATGTAGGTGAATGGCATCAGATCGAGGGCCCGTTATGCTATGGGGCAAGTCACATTGGCTCCTTTGGGACATCTGGTAATAAGTGAAGGCATCATGACAGTTGCAGACTATGTCACCTTTATAGCAACTACATACATTCCTTCATGCCTGATGTGCTCTCCCACAGTGAAGGCAGCTTTCAGCAGGTAACTGTCACATGTAAAGAACGACTACACAGTGGTCTGAGTAGCATGGTAACTAACAGTTATGTCTCAACCACACCATTTAGCTGATCTGAATGTGTGCAGTACAACTAGTGCGACATACATCCAGAAATATGAAAACGACATGTCAAGTCCATATCATGTAGAATTGTTCATGTATTCCAAAAGTGGACAAACATGCTATTAAGTAGATTGTTATATTTGTTGTTACGTTTACAAATGCAGGGTTAATATGAACAAAACATACATGTACACACTATTAATGACACACACAGCAGATCTCTTGAGAAAACATACATTAGTTAAATAATGCCATAATCACATTTCTCCAGTGTTGAGTTTACTAGTCTTTGTGCAGGAAGTGCCATGGATATATTTTTGATAACATTGTTTCTAAAGTGCAGTTATGAGTACTACATAATGACTATGTCTGGAATATTAAGCAGCAAGTCATCACATTTCCTTGGCCTTATACTGAATATTGCATTGTACTTATGATTACTGACGAAGGTAAGGATTTATCACAATTCACAATCTTCTTGTCTCAAGATCGATAGGAAAGAGCAGCAGTGTTAATGACAAAAACAGATTTGATTCATGTCTCTGGAGTATTTAGTAATACAAGTTCTTGACATCACAATCTGTAGATATGGATTTTTATATTGTCACATTATCTTATACCACTCTATAGTACACATCATTGCTCATTTTTTTCCACAATTCTACCACATTTTAATATTATTTCACAGGAACTGCAATTTATTGTCCCCTGTTACATCCATTACTTTATAGGCCTTGAGGGCACAAACCAGGAAAACCTATTTGTGTAAACCAACACTTACTTGTAGTTTCTTTCTGATGTGAATTAATGCATCTGTCTTGAGAGTACCCAATTTAGTGAAACTTTTGTCACAGACGTAACATTTGTGAAGTCACCTTCCAATGTGTTCTAATGCACGTGTCTTGAGATCGCCTGACATAGCAAATGATTTCCCACTAATCTCACATCTGTGAGGTTACTTTCTAATGTGAATTAATGCATGTGTTTTGAGAATGCTGGATACAGCACAAGATTTCCCACAAATCTCACATTTGTAAGGTTACTCTCCAATGTGAATTAATGATGGGCCTTGAGATTGCCTGCCCTAGCAAAAGACTTCCCACAAATATCGCATTCGTGGGATTTCTTTCCAGTGTGAATTAATGTGTGCCTCTTGAGAGCATTCAACAAAGCAAAGGATTTCCCACAAATATTACATTTGTAAGGTTTCTTCCCAGTGAAAGCAAAACATCTCCCACAAATCTCACATTAGTGAGGTTTGTTTCCAGTGTGAATTAATTCGTGTCTCTTGAGATCGCTGGACCTAGCAAAACATCTCCCACAACTCTTACATTTGTGAGGTTTCTTCCCAGTGTGAATTAAAATGTGAGTCTTGAGATAAGCCCTAGCAAAAGACTTCCCACAAATATCGCATTCATGGGATTTCTTTCCAGTGTGAATTAATGTGTGCCTCTTGAGAGCATTCAACACAGCAAAGGATTTCCCACAAATATTACATTTGTAAGGTTTCTTCCCAGTGTGAAGAAATACATGTTTCTTGAGATAACCTGACAAAGCAAAACATCTCCCACAAATCTCACATTTGTGAGGTTTCTTTCCAGTGTGACTTAATAAGTGTTTCTTGAGATACTCTGACCTAGCAAAAGATTTGCCACAAATCTCACATTTATGAGGCTTCTTTCCAGTGTGAACTAATTTGTGTCTCTTGAGACTATCTGACATACGAAAAGATTTCCCACAAATCTCACATTTGTGAGGTTTCTTTCCAGTGTGAATTAATTTGTGATTCTTCAGATAACCTGACTGGGCAAACGATTTGCCACAAATCACACATTTGTGAGGTATGTTTTCAGTGTGAATTAATTCGTGTCTCTTGAGACTGCTGGACCTAGCAAAACATCTCCCACAACTCTTACATTTGTGAGGTTTCTTCCCAGTGTGAATTAAAATGTGAGTCTCGAGATAATCTGCCCTAGTAAAAGAGTTCCCACAAATCTCACATTTGTGAGGTTTCTTTCCAGTGTGAATTAAGTTGTGAGTCTTGAGACTCCCTGACTGGGCAAACGATTTGTCACAAATCACACATTTGTGAGGTTTGTTTCCAGTGTGAATTAATTCGTGTCTCTTGAGATGGTTCGACCTAGCAAAACATCTCCCATAAATCTTACATTTGTGACGTTTCTTTCCAGTGCGAATTAATTCCTCTGCCTTGAGATGACCTGACTGAGAAAACGATTCCCCACGAATCTCACATTTGTGGGGTTTCTTTCCAGTGTCAAGTAATTTCTCTCTCTTGGGATGACCTGACCTACCACACAATTTGCCACAAATACCACATTTGTGCATGCTGTCTGCAGTAAGTAGATCACCCTGGGTCCTGACATTAACAGCTGTAGACAAAGTTCCATAGTCACTTATTTTGTCAGCATCATTTCCCATAGGTGTGTTACACATGTCATTAGAGGACTTCTTTGAAGGTTTCCAAGTTTCCTTGTATGAAGACCACACATTGTGTTCTGTAACAGAAACTTCTGGCAAACTATCCAAAAGGATACTGCTTTGATGCTCATCACTATAGCCATATTTTTCATGGATGCCAGCAGTTAAGACGTGATAATTCTCACTCATTCTCAGATGTTTTTTCAAACTAAATTTACTGTCAAATATCTCACAACACCACTTACAAACATACAAAGGTGGTTGCATGCCATCAATGTGCATAAACACATGCTTTATGAGTCTGTATTTTGAAGGAAAGCCCTGTTGGCAGAAATTACAGCTATATACATGTAATTCCTTTTCCCTCGCACTACAGTCATATTGGGTAGCAACTGAGCATTCACTATCAACAGTCACATCTCCTGTATGCGTACCAAACTCTTGTGTTGACTTCTCCATATCTATCACAAATTCATCCTGGACCAGTTGATGGTGACATGTTTCTTCACATATGCCACACCTCCCACCAGTACTCTGAGTCAATCTGAAGAGTGAGGAGCAGAATGTTATATATATATAACAAAGAAACAATATTTGAATGTCCATAAATCCAGTACTATAGGGCACAAGTCATAAAAGTGCATACGAAATCATATATTTACTGTTAGCAATTTAAAATTATAATAGTCCACCAGAAGGAAAGAACTGATGAGGTAAAAATGGTTTAAAACGAAAATAACCAGAGGAAATTCAATAATGATTAATCTGAGACACTGTCACTTTGATTTGAAATTTTTAGATCAGAATTAAAATAATTGCATGTGTTACAATCTTTTTAAAATACATTGCTACAAGTTGATAGTCTACACAAATTTATTAAATTTATCAAAAGATGTATCACTTACATGTTATAATTCAAAATACTTAAGTTCAAGGCATTTAAGATTGAAATCAGAGAAATAATTTTTAAATGTTCCTCTTCCATTATCTTAGCTTGTTAAGTGCCTTTTCTTTGTTTTGCAGACACTTTCACCTCTGGCAATGATATATTTATTTCACCTAGTAAACAGATTTTTTTTGTTTGATTCCCAGTGATTCAAGAACTAGTGCAAGTTTCAATATTTTGATTAGGTATCTAGTATGGATGTTAATTAGGTGGATAATGACTGTTCATGAACAAGAACATTGTCACAGGAATCAAGGGGGAAAAATTGCAAACTGATGAATGAATGTACACTTGCAGATGGTTTCAATCTAAGACTGCGTTTTTGGCACTGCAACTTATATGAAGCCTTGAACAAATGGAAATACTGTCTGAAAGGATGGAAATGGTTGTAAATTTTCCAGTACATTTGCAGTGAGCCTTTTTTAAAAGTTCTACATCTTCCCAACATCTGGTCATCTGGCATTGCAGAACACCATTGACTGAAGGACACACACATTAATGGCCACATCATCACCATTAAACACTGCAGGCTGACACTTCATACTGAGTGGCAGTGATAACAGCTGATGCATGAGCTACCCCTGTACTATCTGGGTCCCATTATTCCACCTGCAGTTAAACCCTTTCCCACAGATCAAAATTGTGATGTGTTTCTGGTCCCCAGTATGTGGAACATGTTGGAAATAGAAGATTACAGATACTGAAAGCGTGCCTGCTCCAGTGTTATCTTTTGTTCTGACTGTAACTTTTCACTTTTTTGCAATGTGTTGGGTATATAGTTCTGTTTGGCATGGGTCTGGTAAATTTCGAGTGTTGATAAACTTGTAATTGGGATCACACGATTTTTGAACGTAACTGAGATCATGGTGTGTGTCAGATTCTAGAAGTTGACAACTGAATCACTAAATCTTGTTATTTATTTTTAACTCAATTAGATACAACATAGGAAAGTGAAGTAACTGTATATTAATAATTAAGAAAGAAATCGGAAAAAATATGCAAGTAAAGTTTCAAACAAATACCTTTCTGTTTCTCAAAGTACTAGAAATGAAACTTACAATTAAAATTTTATGCTATGCCAGTCAACCATAAACAAACCAGAAATTGAAGAGAATATGTGGAAAAGTTCAACAATAAATAAATTTTGATGTTAGTTATTTATCAATTGTTTTAGAGACCTCCATGTAAGCATTGTGTAGGTACTGGGTACTTGTGTCAAATCCTTAATCTTTACTGCACAACAATTTTTGTTGCAGGTACATTCATACACTATTCATGCAGTGTCAATGGAAGTGCAAATATATTTTATTGACACACATACTACACCCTGGACAATAAAACTGCTAATGGTTTAGACCACATATGTTATAAACGTTGGCACTGCAGATGTTACCTCTACTTTATTCCTTTGTTGTCTCGATTCTCAAACCAAAGAGCTGTCATTATGAACAAAAACGCTTTCTTACAATGTATCTATCTACTCTGGTACCCCTCCATATGACAACTAGTAAGGTCGGGGGATTAATAGGACATCTCGCCACCTTTACTTGGTCTTTCGGCTGAAGCTGGTTGCGAAGTCCCACTGCATATATATAAGCTAGTATTGCAATGGGGTCACCACTCCCGAAGACTACCAACCCCCTCAATAATCAATATAGTTGAAGTACGGTTCTTTTAGGCTCAGAACTCATGGATGATGATGTTTGGTTTGTGGGGCACTCAACTGCACGGTCTTCAGCACCTGTACGAAGTCCTACTTTTTACACATTCTATTTTTTTACACAGTCAAAGGTAGCCACTGTCACAGATGATGATGAAGAAATGATGAGGACAATGCAAATACCCAGTCACTGGGCAGAGAAAGTCCCCAACGCGGCGAGGAATCAATCCTGGGAACCCATGATCTAGAAGCAGCAATGCCAGCTACTAGACCATGACTGCGGACAGAACTCATTGAGAATAATAAGTCTGTTCAGGCTGGTTTGAATGGTTAGAGAGACGTGGCACACACTGCATATTGTAAAAAACACTGGCAGCAGTCACCATAGTTATTACATTGTAATAACAATAAACACACACTGTTGATAAAACCCCTGCTGAGTAGCAATCATAGAACGAGTGTGGTATCTCTGCAAGACATCATAGCAACTTCATTATGACTCTACTTAGGACAAAATTTTCTGAACAGCACCCTGTTTTCATGACAAGAAGTCGATCTGGGGCGTTTCAAGTGATTATAATTAAACTGACAGTGTTCTGGGTGCTGCAGTGTGGGCTCTATACTTTGCAGGATGCTGTAACATTGTAGGGTGTTCATTAACTGGTATCCTCACCAAGTACACTGAAAAATAATTTTTCAATTTCCGCCACCAGGTGAAAATATGGCGCTGTAAGCAGTGAGAATGAGGTATCAGTGCAGGACAAAAGAGGAGAAACGATCAGACCAATGATAATGATGGTTCTGATACGTTTATTAGGATATGATCAGAAGTTACATGTTCAAAATGGTCTACTGAATTTACAAAATGCTGGTCCATGACATGACATGGTTAACAGTTGCCTACAGCATATCCAGTTTAATAAGATTGATTGTCATCATATGATATCCTTCTCATCAGGAGTATCTGGATACATCCCCAAATAATCTTTCACATATCCCAACATCCACATGTCACATCAGTTTAGGTCAGGGGATCTCGAAGGCCACATATCTTTAAACTACATAGATATAACGTGGATGATACTGAAGGTTTCATGAAACCAATTGTTCACTCAACAACTGACATATCATGCCACCCCATCTCACATGAAAATAATGTCACAGACACTATTATGTTCTTGAAATGATGGAATCTCGTCGCATAACAAGGTCTTTATAAGGTTCAGATGTGACTTGTGAAATCACACCACACTGTCACGTAAGCTGAGTGGAGTGGATGTTCCTACACAAGATTTGGGAAGACAACCCCATATGTGACAGTTCTGTGTATGCACAGCCCTATGCAGAGTAAAATATGCCTTGCCCATCCAAAGAATATTCCCCAGCAAAAGGTCACTCATTTCCATGCATGCCAAAAATGAAAGCAAAGTCACAGCGTTGTATCCTATCATGGGTTTCTTTAGTCATGGGCTTTCTTTAGCAACACATTCTGAGCCTTAGAGAGATACTAGTGTAAAATGTGCCACAAAATGTTTTGAACTGTTGATTGGGATGAGGCACAGTCAGAGGCAGAGTGTGAGTGTGAGTACTCTAGCACTCACTGCAGAATTTGAGCCATCTGCTGCATGGTCGGTTGTACTAAAAGCAACTTGAGCAACCACTATGAGTGTTTGCTGCACCACTCAATTCACCTATTTCTTCAAATTTCTTGATTGTATTCTTCAACACATTTATTTCAATAATATTCCTCCAATGCAGTGCCACTGGTCTGATAAAACAAGCGTACCACTAGTGCACAGTGTTTCTTGTCAATAGGCACTTCATTGCATATGGAAGGCTTAAACCTTAACTAGGGGGTATACTTTGGCAAGAAAAAATTTCCCAGATTTCCCAATTAGAAACGCGCTTTCTAGGCTCAAAAACTTTTTACTGGATGGAAGTACATTCTTCCATGTCAAAAGATGGTATCATTTCCCTAGGAGCTGTAAACCGTATCAATCCCTTGAATGGTTATGGATTTATAAACCTATGCATAACTTCCTGGCACTTTATGAATCTCAACCTAGCAAAAATCAAAGCATTTTTGAAAGATCTTTGATGCACGGAAACATGTACACTACATATTTTTGTATCACGTAAGTATAAACACAATTACATTACGCTAGCTTCCAAAGCACTGAAATCATGATTGTGGCATGCTTTTGCCAGCCAAGCATTGCTCGTCACATGATCTCGCCAAAGATGGCACAAATATTCAGAGCATAGGCAATGATGTAGTCAGCCAATGACAACATGAATGTTAAGATGTGCAAACACACAAACGGAAGAAGTTAATGATTAAATTAATATACATCAGTACAACTACAAGAGAAGCTTAGTGTTGATATATAATATTGACTTTTCAAAAGTTTTTGCTGTTTTTTTCGAGGTGTGGTTAGGCGGGACCCTAGGAGCACCAGCTTCAATTTTAGCAGCTTTATATTTCTGACAAGCACGATTATAAATGTCACTGATGTGCACTGGACACTTTGTGGGTTACATGGCTGTTTACATGTTCTGTACACCACTGACTTTTCCCACAGTAAAGCTTGTTACATGTGAAATCGCTCAAGGACTTACTTCAGTCTTGTTTTTGAAAAGGCAACTATACTTTTTGCCAGCATTAATGCATAATCTGTAATCAATGAAAGAACTATAATAATTATGAGACACTAAACTCGAAACTTGGTCATTTTTTGTGTGTATTATCTTTTCAAGATATATGAAATGCAAGTGTGCCAACAAAATTTAAAATTATGGCATAAATTGCTGGTATTTTGAGACCAAATTTTTCAACATTGCTGGTCCTAAGCGTTAAGTCTTGAATGGGAATATAATGCTCCATGATTTAAGGAATTCATCTCACAGTCTGACACGCATCATCATCTTACATTTACGTTGAAAGGAACACTTCTGAAACCTACATTCGCGATATTTCACCATCTTCTGTTAGAAATGTAAGCAGCTGTGACGTCACTAATCAAAATCAGCCCAAGAATGAAACATACTGAAAGCAGTTTGTTGTTAGAAAATAATGCAGAATTTTTAACATCGATGTCTGCAGATGCCTGTGTGTGCACTCGTTTTGTTGTTTTGAATGGCGCATTTCCTTTGCAACAAAATATTTCTTTTGGTGATATTCCCTCGTTTTTGTTTTATTGCTGCAGTACTACCCTGCAATAGCGGGATAATGTAATTTTTTTATTAGTGTATCAGGTCTTAGCAATCAGAATTACAAGAATTTAACTTAAAAATAAAATAATAAATTACTGGAATTCTGAAACATCCCTAATCCGGATCTGAGCAGATCCGAGTACTTTTTGTGTGGCTATATTAAAGACAACGCCAGCCTGGCTGGTTCCCCTTATTCCGCCTCAGTTACACTATGTCAGCGATTGCTGTGCAAACAAGCTCTCAACGTATGCGTACACCACCATTACTCTACCACGAAAACATAGGGGTTACACTCATCTGGTGCGAGACGTTCCCTGGGGGTCCACCAGGGGTCGAACCGCACAATAACCCTGGGTTCGGTGTGGGGTGGCAGAGGGGTGGACTGTCGTAGTTGTTGTGGGGTTGTGGACCACTGCAGCTGCAGTGGGGATGGAGCCTCTCTGTCTTTCCTAGGTCCCCAGTTAACGTGCAATACAATATTAAAGACACGGTGTACAGCAGTAACCCCAAAACCATTACTGAGCTGAAAACCGACATTGAGGGGGTCATCAACGACACTGATGTTCCGACACTTCAGTGGGTATTGCAGAATTATGCACTCTGGCTGTACCACAGCATCGCCAATGTTGGCAGGCATATCAAACATGTCAATCTAAATCAGAATATCTGTAGAAAGGTTTACATGTGGAATAAAGTGTGTAAACGCTTTAGTTTGTAACTAATTTACGATTTTTTCATACAGTTTAATAATTGTCACCTTGTATCTTTGCTAAGTGACAGACTGGGCACTGGACTAAGTGCTCCATATCCATCACTGCTACCTGTGTTTTTACTGAGCAATTCAGTTACAAATGTTGGTGTGGCTTTCTGCCCTAGTTGAGAGTGAGGTTATTATTTCCTTTGTCATAATTCATAGGAAGTTGAAATCACTGAATGTTCATCATCCTTTCCCCACAGTATCTCCCTGATATCCTTCACACTCTGATTCTATCATGGAAACAATTTGTGATAAACAGAAAAATTAAGGGACCACCCATTGAAGCTTTCCGCATTTGGTGAGGTTTGTATACTGGAGAGTGTACATCATCCGTGTGGGTACACACACACACACACACACACACACACACACACACACACACACACACACACACACTTTAGAACCTTTTACTCTAAATATCTAATTAAGTGTACAGTCCCTGCCTGGTTTCATGATATTACACTACATTACATTACACTACATTAAATTACATTAATACTCGTTCCCCAGATCATAAATATGACATTTTGCCATGTGGAGCTTGTGAGTTTAACTTTAGGTTTCTTTACACAACGAATATTTTCTATTTACAATCACTATTTTGTAATTAAAAATTCGTCTGCTGAGTAGACGATGCCATCATTCATAAATTCTTTTGATTTATTTTTAGATGCTAGTTGGCTATCTGTCAGACTTTTAATGCTACCTGGTAAACGACCAAACAATTTTGGGGGAGCACAATTCATCTCTTCCTGTGCCACAGTCAGATTTAGCCCACTGCACTTTTCTGTTATCTTTGAGCCGGCCGCAGTGGTCTCGCGGTTCTAGGCGCGCAGTCCGGAACCGTGCGACTGCTACGGTCGCAGGTTCGAATCCTGCCTCGGGCATGGATGTGTGTGATGTCCTTAGGTAAGTTAGGTTTAAGTAGTTCTACGTTCTAGGGGATTGATGACCACAGCAGTTGAGTCCCATAGTGCTCAGAGCCATTTGAACCATTTTTTGTTATCTTTGAACTGTGGTTCATCATTAATAACAAATTCCATAAGTTAATGTACATATTGTAAATGTACTGCTGATACCTCCAATTCCCTAAGTATCTGCAAGGTGATCTTGGGTGCTCTCCACCTATTATTCTGATTATGCACTTTTGTACAATGAATACTTTTTCTCTTAATGATGAGTTAATTTACTGATATGTTTGTCACCAAAATTTGCAATAACCCTTAAAGCATAAGATGCTGAACTGAAATGTTTCATCAGCTCATTGATGCGTTTCTTCCAGTTAATTTTTCATCAATGCACACACCCACAAATTTCGAATATTCTGCTTAGCAACAGATTTCTGTTCCAAATCTATATTTATCAATGGTATTATGCCATTTACTGCACAGAACAATATATACTGTTTTCTCAAAATTTGTTGTGAGATTATCTGTAGACAACCACTTCATTTCCTGAATGACATAAATCACAATTTCCTCAGCTAATTATTGTTTGGGTATGATTACTGCATCATTAGAAAAATAACTAGTTTTGCATCTTCATGAATGTAGAGTGCCAAGTCATTAACATATATTAAGAAAAATTTGGGGAACAAAACGAACACTGTGGGACATTGTTCTTGATACCTCCCCAGTTAGAGGACCGCTGACTTTACTGTTAATTTCTACCTTCTGGACTCTTCCACTTAAATACGAATTAAACCGTTAGTGCATGTCCAACTCACAACAGGCTTTCAGTTCTCTGCTGGAAGTGCTATCAGTTCCATGCGAGCTTTTACTTTGAGCGAATTTATTATTTTCCTAATTTCAGTTGAGGTGCGTTGAATTTCAATTCTATCAAATTGCACAGATACTGCTTCTTCCATGTACAACCTATTATTTCCTAATAAACATCTGGATCCTATTTTCTTTACACCATTTAGAAAATGATTATTGAAATTACTTCTTACTTCTGGTTTTTGTTAAACTTTTCATTGAGTTTGATAGAAATACAGTCTTCCTGTGATTTCGACTGTCCTGTTGCCTTTCTAGCAATATCCCAAACTGTTTTATTATCAGAGGTACGAATCTGAGACATGCACACAATTCTTGACTTTTTAATACCTTTTCTTAATACAGTGCAAGTTTTTTTGTAATACTTTGCTCTTTCTGGATAATTATCCTTCTGGCTGTAAAATAAATTTCCATTTTCTGCATAAAACATATTCTTATCTGTTTACTAAGTCACAGCTTTTTAGATTGTTTCTTACGATTACGTTTTGTTTGATTCCTTAGGGAAATTATTTTCGCATTAAATTTGAAATTGGCATCAGGTTCCCTGTAGATCTCATCCCATTCTCTTGCTAGCTCTTATCAAATATATGCTTCTGTCCAGTGTGCACACTGACAGTGACTGTCAAAAAATCTGCAAAGCCATGTCAATAGCAGCATGAATTAAGCAAAGCATTACCATATGACCTTGTCTGTCTGGTACTCACTGCTTACAATGCTATTCGAAAGGCACCCGTGGTGGAAATGACACTGCAGCAAAGGTATGAGCTTAGAGATATCCACTAAGTCAAAATAGGCCAAAGAGTGCTTGTTGGCATTCAAAAAATGGAGTGAAGATGAAGGCTGTGAAAACTGGCATAACCCTCTCAACCACCACTTGTCACTCTATGATGTAGAGCAGCACAAACTTTATGCAAGGAAGCAATCTTGTTGCCTTTCACAAGTTTCCTGTGACAAGTTTTTGCAAGCCCAGTGCATGTCTTGGCCAAGTGATACATGATGTAGGGTCATTGCGCACGGGTTTAACAAAGCAGGATGGGTGGAACAGGAACCAATATTGACATCGATCAAGTTTACAATACTGAGTATGACCTGTTAAAATAGCATCTACAACGAATTGTACAGATGCGGGCTTGGTTGCTGCTTTCATCATGTGGGCGGACAAAGAGAGAGAGAGAGAGAGAGAGAGAGAGAGAGAGAGAGAGAGAGAGAGAGAGAGAGAGGCGACAGGGAGGGGGACAGAGAGAAGACAGTAACGGAGCTAGGGCCTGAGGTGCACAGGATGAAAAGGGGATATTTGAGCGGACGTTGGAAGGAAAACAATGACAGGACCTTCCTGCCTCCTCCATGTGCTTCTGCTGATTGTACATGTAGCAGCTCCTGTTCCAAGTGCCCTCTGCTCTGCATTCACAGGGTCAAAATTCCGCTCAGTTGAGATGCATGTCATTTTTCACTGATATCAGCGTTAGCATCCATCCATGAACACAACCACACCCATGGCCACTGCTCCAGCAACTTACGGAAGCACACACTGCCCTGTTCTCCTTACATCTCTGAGCCCATCATGTCATATCACATTACTACAACTAACATGAATTAAGTGTTGCGTACGTTTGAATTGTTTAAAATGCCTGTCCATACGACGAACGTTTAAGTACTAATGTACCTGAAACTCTTATTATGTTTCGTTACTATTGTGTCAGTAGTGGGTGGTACTTTCTTTTCTAAATATCTACGTACAACTCCCTCGCAGCATTTGCATCTTGATAATAACTGATGAATACGTCTACTACGTATTATACACAGTTAATACACTTTTTGGCCATGGCATGCTGTAATGGGAGTGGTGGTGATGAAGATACTGAAGCAACTTGCTGCTGTTGCTGTGGTATTCCAGAAAATGAAATGAGGGTACAGTTGGTAAATATGTGAAGAGCAACTGGCTTTGAGACAGTTAGCCACACCACCTAAACGTCCTAAGCCAACGAGCATAGACGTATGTAAGATGACGATGATGGCTGATCTATATCTACATTAGTATTCTGCAATTCACAATTAATGGCCTGGCAGAGGGTCATGGAACTATCATTTTAATCTACTTCTCTACCATTCCACTCTCACTGCGTGCAGGGAAAACGAACATGTACATCTTTCCATGTGAGCTCTGATTTTTCGTACTTTACTATGATGATAATTTCTCCCTACGTAGATGGGCACCAATAAAATACCACACTGATGACAAAATTCGTGTTTGAGATTTCATGAAAAAGTCTTGCTGTAGTGAAAAACACCTTTGTTTTTTACCACGACCCCAGTTCATGTAGCATATCTATAGCACTGTCTATTTCGCGATAATACAAAACGAGCTGTCCTCTTCTGAATTTCTTTGATGAGCCCTACCACACTGTAATACTCCACAAGAGCACAGACAAGCCGTTTCTTTAGTTGACCTGTTACGTTTTCCAAGTGGTCTGCCAAGGAATCAGTCTTTGGTTTGCTTTCTCCAGAGCATTATCTACATGAATGTTATGATTTTATTTATTCGTGAGTGTAATTCCTATATATTTAGTTGAGTTCACAGCTTTTAGGTTTGTATGATACATATATTGTGAACGAAATTTAGCACATTCCTTTCAGTACTCAGGTGGTTGACTTCATAACTTTCATTATTTACAGTCAATTGCTATTTTTCACATCATACCGATATCTTTATCACTTCACAATTCGTTTTGATCATCTGATGACTTTACAATAAGGTAAATGACAGTATAATCTGCAAATTATCGAAGAGAGCTGCTCAGATTGTTTCCTAAATCGTGTATGTAGGTCAGAGACAAGAGAGGGCCTATAACACTTACTTGAGAAACGTCAGATATTACTTCGATGGCTTTCTGTCAGTTATTACGAACTGTGACCTTTCTGGTACAAAATCACGAATCAGTGCACACAACTAGGGTGCTACTCCAGGGGCACACAATGTAATCGAAAGTCACTTGTGAGGAATTGAGCCAAAAGCCTTCTGTAAACCAAAAAATATGGAATTCATGTAATGTCATTTGTCCAAATCAGCCATTACTTTGCGAGAATACAGAGCTTGTTATGTTTCACAAGAATTATGGTTGTCGAATATGTGTTGGCTGTTTGTCAATAAATGAAGTCTTCAAGGTAATTCATAATGTTCAAACAGATAATATTTTCCAAAAACCTATTCCAAAGCGACTTTAGTGGAATATGTCGGCATTTCATCGGATTACTCCCATTTCCTTTCTGGGTTCTGGTGTAATTTGTGTAAATATCCTGTCTTCGGGTACCTATCTTTCTGCAGTTGAAGAGTTGTACATGACTGCTAAGTATAGAGCTATTGTATCAGCATATTCTGATAGGAATCTGAGTGGTGTACAATTTATTTATTAATATATACTACGAACCGTATTGGGAAAGTTCTGGCCAAGTTTCTAGTTGAAATAGTCTTTAGATCCACAAAGAAGATTAGTGAGTGGAAACATAGGCTTCTGAGGCCGTCGTCACAGCTAATAAAATTCTTCTGGGTTTGAGGCCGCATTGTCAATTATAAAATTTTGTAGTTGACAATGCAACCTCGAACCCAGAAGAATTTTATTGACAATGCGGCCTCAAACCCAGAAGAATTTTACTGACCAAGATTAGTCAGTGCTTAAGATCGGCGAAAGACGCACGGCAACTCTTAAGCAACTCCTGAGGTGTATGAAATTCCATGTGGCTGTGGGAAGGTTTATATTGGAGCAAAGATAAGAAGTGTCGATACCTGCTAAACTGAACACAAAACTGTCAAATGGGATGTACCGACAAATTAGCTGAAGTAGAACAAGTTTTTAAAGATGGTGATCATGAAATAAAATTTAGTGAGACAAGAGTATTCGCCAGAACACCAATTATTTTGCAGGTATGTATACGAAAACTATAGAAATTCAGGACCACCACAATAATTTCAACAGAATAAAGGAAGGCTTAAAGTTAGACAGGATATGGTGGTCCACTTTGTTCCAACGACGTGACGATCGATTACATTCAATCCAGAATAATGACATTAGTTAGAGGTAGACTTACAGTCGGCCCCATGTGACGTATGGTGATGCCCTCTATATAAATGGGATCTCCACGACCTGGCTGCTATCATTGACTCACCTCCAAAGATGTTGCCCGCAGTTGGCTACGAAACATCAGGAAGAAGTTGTTTTACAGATAGACCACAGCCTCTCAACCCGTAACTTTTAATTGATCACCTGTACTACCTCACAGGAACAATCCATTTAAATTTCACTACAAGGTAAACTATTTCGAATACCAATGAACACTACACCACCAACTGTATTTCAACTATTCTTTGTGAACATGGTTAGGTCTCTTGAAAAATTTCAGCTCAACTTATTTCCATACATTTATTGTGGTTGTATCTACCCTCTTTCGGTGTTGTACTTGCATCCTTTGAAACTGAAGACATTTCTGCACTTACCTGAGACTCTCTAACCTAAAAAAAGACCAGACTCCTCTACACATTCCCCATACTCGTGGAACTGCTTCCTTTGTATAGTTGACTCCTGACCCACTTAGCAGAACTCATAAATTCACCACCTTTTGGCGCTAGGCGACGTATCTGCAACCTACACAGTTGCAGAACAGTCTGGGACTGATTCAGACCTTCACTCCACTCTGCACCAAAGAACCACTTTCAGTTCTGCCCAGGATGCTACAGGTGGAGAGCTCCACCTTCATCTCACAAGCAAGACTGGCAGTCTTTACTAGTAAGTCGCCTGAAACTACCATAGCTCCACTCCATGATGCATTCTGTGCATTGATGGAAGTGGAAATGTATTATTCAACATTACCAGATGTGCGCACTGAATTACGATCTAAATTAAGTTTGTTGGAATACCCAGCTGTAAGGAAGAGTTTATAAAACCCTTCTATTTCAATGTAAATAAACAATTACCACCATAACCAAGTGGACAAAATAGTCTCACCACAAGGGTCTTTAAATGATTGGTCCTGCAATGATGAAGGTAGAAACCAGAAGAACCACAAAATTGGTTCTGTGGGAGTCCACTTAGAGCATGTATATATTTTTCAAAAATTCTGTTTCAGTCAAAATATCAGCTACTGCAGGAGATTTTGCATGGAGTTAAGGCACTAACATACTGAACTACCAGCAAAAGCAATGATATTCTACCACCTGAAAATGTAAAACCACACAGCACATTCTTATTTGTTAACATCTCAGTGGAAAATCAGGATATCTGCAGATATTTCTGCTTTGATCGCCACATGCAAGTCAATATATTTTATTTCAGTGAGACATACTTAAGCATACCACAGCTGTTGGTCTGAACTTCTGAACAGGACAATCTGAATTTAAAGCATATTTTCCAAGCATGTGTAGGAGCTCACATGTCACTCAATGAATTCGTTATATGTGAGGACTGCCAGAGTAACTCTCAGTATAGCTTGCTGGTTACAGATAAAACTAGTAAATTGAATGAGGGTCAATAGAAACAAAACTTCAACAAGTTTCTTCAGAAAGGCAATGCACCAAAACGTGCCTGTGTCAGTATATTGTACACTATGTACAAATTTGCGCATGTGCTGCACAAACATTCAGAGGACGCAAAGCAAGTGCGTTTGACCAAAAAATGGAGCCAATCAACACTAAATTAATGGAACTGAAGGTCTTGTTAATGAAGGTGCTACAAATGATGTGTTGTTGAATGCTTGAATACAGCAATGTGAACTGTGTGTCAATGAGAAATTAAAGAAGTCAATGCAAAACTAACGTATATGTGGAACAACAATGTGATAGCTAAGACACTTCACTCCCATCACCACCAATTGTCTCAAAGTATATGGAAGTTGTAAATTTTCAAAAATGGCTTAGTATACAGCAGCATGTTGGCGAAAAAGTGTAATGTTAAAAACTGAGGTGCAGATGGCAATTTGACAGGAGTTACTTTTGTGAAGGTTAGGTCAACTGCAACGAGACGAGCATCTCTCAAACAATTAGCCAGTGTGGAGATACTGACATCAGAGAACATCATATACAGTGCCGCTATGTGTGGGAAATACGGGAGTTATGCTGACTGATGGTGGGGCTTATAAACCAAACTGCACCTTCCAGTGTGACACCAACGTGAATTCTCTCTCCTGACTTTAAACTGCATGCAAGAATGAAGAGCAACGCCATGGCCTGGCTACTGGGACACATTGCCTATGCTAATTTTGAGATACGACAGTCACGCCATGCACCGACAGGCTGAAAGAGCTGTCAGGGACTATGGATAAAAGCAGAAACAGGAGGAGTAATGCTGAGTTAAGACAGAACATATGGGGGTCATCAGGGCAAAACCATATTTGTTAGGTAAGCACTCAATATGCTTAACCAAGAAGGCAATAAGAACAGGGAACAAGTAATTTCAAAGATTGCCTAGGTTGTTACAGTTAATAATTTCGAAAATGTCAAATGTTAAAAATATACCCTGAAACTCTAAAAACATGTGGTCCAATATTATGCATGACCAATGCATGTAAAACCCCAAAAGGATGAACGGAAGTCTCAGAGCGAGAAATAGAGCAATAGCAGCTCCACATAATGTAGGTAAAATAGTCGAAGTTCAGACACTGAGACACTGAACAATCCACCTCTAGTAACTAAATGAAATCATAGCTCGATTATGACTGCTTACAGCTTCAGCTGGTAAAGAGAATGCAGATCACATGAACAAAATATTATCGATCTTACCTGAGCTTAGAAAAATATACATCATCGAGTAATTGAGGAGAGAGTTGTTCATGAGCTTTACAGACCTGCATGCAGAATATTTCTGATAATATGAGGAATGGATTATGTATGGTAGGCTGATCTCAAATACACAAGACTACTAACAATCAAATAATGGTTTCTCAGGGTCACAGACACATTCCAATTTCGCTTGGGCCTTACCTTTGAAAGGAAAGATAGGGAAGGAGGTTTGAGAGGTTTCTGAACAATTGTTGCACACAGGACTAATCGACTGTCCAACAACCTTGAGACATGATGGAAGTGAATTTTACGACAGGCAGTTCAAAACAGAATTGGAATGATGTGGGATAAATCACTATTCAACATTCTCCCATTTGGAAGCTAGTATTGCCAATTGGTTGCACTGAACAATTAAAAACCGAATGTGGAAGCAATTGATCTTCAACATATGTGCAAATGGCTGAACATACAGCCACAAATCATTGACAAGTATAATCACATTATTCACCACAGAATTAAGAACAAACCTACTGATGTCACAAATGAATTACGGGAAAGCTTTGAACCCAATATTTTCCTCATAGAGCTGGTCATAAGATGTCAAGGGAACAGGACTTTGATGAAATGGGGTAGTTTCTCATCAAAGCTCAACAGCTGGGTGAACACTCACAATCCTATGTAATATGAACAGCAAAGCTCAAACCATGCAGTAGTGGGACATGAGTGCTAGGAAACGTATCAACAAAGTTGGAGGTGGTATTCTCGAGAATCTGCCATCAGAAGTTTGTATCTCTGGATACAATTTCTGTATAGCTGGAACAAAATTGAAATAGCACCTAGCTTATGGTGATAAGGGCTTTAAGGTTCTGGACAGTGTATGCAAAGAGGACAACACTGCCTACACTACAAATAAATCTCATCATATTGCAGACCAAATGCTCACTCATTGATAAGGCTGTGCAAGTATGTCATTGATAAGGCAGTGTTTGCTTGAACTTAAATTGGATACCGGACTAACCTTCAAGCAATACTGAATGCAGCTCACTGCATACTAAAGAAGAAAAACCTATGGGATGTTTAAAAAATTGGTATATATGAAGACAGTAACTGTTCTCGAGAGAACAGATACTGTAGATGACTGTGCAGCTTTTCCCTGGAATAAGTGATAACTGAAACCCTCAGCTGCTGACAGGTGTTGTTGATATACCTCGATGTGGACAGCTGAAAATGCGTGCCCCGACCGGGACTCGAACCTGGGATCTCCTGCTTCTATGGCAGACGCTCTATCCATCTGAGCCACCGAGGACACAGAAGAATAGCGCTACCGTAGGGACTTATCACTTGCACACTTCCCGTGAGACATTCCCAACTGTCCACAATTCTACCTATGTAATGTACCTTGTAGACATTTCCAGTGAAAAGCTGCACGGTCATCTACAGTATTGGTTCTTTCGAGAACAGTTACTGTCTTCATATATATAGTTAAAGGCTACCCAGCCATTGACCTTCGTCTGTGCGAATGCGCACAGATTGCCCAAACTCTTATGGGAATCGCCAAAGTGTGCGCGAGTAATGAGTGAATGAGCAAATGTCTGTAAGTTACAGCCACTGGTTTCATTAGATAGGAGAGCTGAAATCATATTTCGAGCAGTACAGAGTGCCCGAAAATGCGAAAATTAATTACAAACAGCAAAAGGCATAATATGACCATGGAGGCCATCGCTATCATTAAAGGCCTATCTTTACAAAACAGGAAATGGCTTGGGCTGTACATTTAAAAAAAGGCCCACAGCAATGGTACTGGAAAGAAGGATTAAAAACATAAGAGCTGCTTAAACTCGCCAGAAAATTTAAAATAACGAGATTTCACAGCGTTTTTATGTAGGATACACTGCCTGAGACAATGTGGAAATACAAGAAACGTGGAACTGTCAATTTGGATGTTGTTTGGGATACGGAGCTCTTGATGATTTAAGGCCACCTGAAGAATTGTGTTGTCACTTCACCAATAGGAACCAGCTCCTGTACAATGTTCGACTCTACCATGACATCAGTTGATACCTCTGAGGATATTTCTGCATGATACTTTTCCTGAAAATTGCATAAAAACAAGAAGTATGCAAGTCTCCACATCATCTGAATCTACGATGTAACGACGTTCACTCTAATCCTAATTGATATAAATTGAAAGCAAACTACTTTCCTCCAACATATGAGCATGGGGTAGTGATGTGCTGCATTGGCTGGTCTGGAAACACACAAAAGCATGGCTAACGTCACTGAATTAATAATAAATTGCATCTAGGGAATGGGGAAGTTGTGGCAATACCTCCTGGCTCTTGCGACACTGACAATTCATATGCATACTTGAAACGTTTTCTTAAAGGATTTGAGGTACATGCAAACATTAATATGTTGAAATCAGAGATAAAAGCAAAACACATTGAGGACCTTAGTCACAAATATTCAATAGGATGGCTACTAGGTGTCTCGAAAGGTCAAGTGATGGTGCATAATACTGATAAAATTTTTTTAGTTATCAACCGGTGGCCATATCACCTGTCAGTACAATTCGTGTAGAGTGTAATAATATTGCAACGAATTTTCTAACTTGACAACAGATTAGTCCATACTATTTATGCATTTTTTCCTACAGTGTGTCCTGCCTATACGAGTGAAGAAAATGAAGTCCATAATGAACATGGGCTTCTACATGAAGGTTCACAACCATCAGGAATGTGGCAAGTATCGTGAAGTTACACTGCTGAAGCAGAAGCCAAAAGTGAACTCCGGGAGGTAACGAAGGAGTATGGCGTGCCCCATACTGGCAGACAAGGGAGTCATTGAATAAGAGGGAATAGGACAAGTGGCCAGGTGTGAAACGGCATGCCTATCCAATGAGGACATCATGCCAGTATGACTAGCAGCTCAGCGTCTTCTGCATATACTCTCAACTGGGCTTGTAAAAAGCTGCCAGTAGCGAAACATATTCCATAATAGTGGAGTGTGTTACGACTGCACATGATGGACAGAGGTGCTGAGGAATGAACTAAACACCCACAGTCTAGTTATGAATGGGCATGGGATAAAAAAATGGAGGAGGGTTGTCTGATCCTCTACCCTGGAAGTACCACTTAGGACTGGGTACTATGTACAGCCAGGTAAGAATACATGGGATGACCAAGAAAGTTTCCTATCAGACATGAGCGCCAGGAATTTTCTAGTTACAGCGAGTGGAAGAACAAAAGGTGCAAGATTTAAAGAGGGTGTAAGATACTCATTCCGCCTCCAAATATTCATATAAAAGATTTTGGCAGTGGAAAAGTGAAAGCCACTGCCCATGCCTCACGAGAAAAGACGATAGGAACGACGCTGAAGACGCCGCTCAAGGAGACAAGTTGATGTAGAACTGCAACAGATTGTAAAATCATTGACGAAAAGGGAGCTGAGATGCCTGGTGGGAGAGTCCACAATATGGTTAATTGGGATAGCAAAGATAATGATACTCTGTACGAGTATTCAGGCTTCTCCTTTTCCTGGATAAATGTGACACAGCCAAACCATATAAACCTCGAGAAAACTTTGTCTTTCAGAACTTCCTGTAGTAAATGGGGGCAAATACCTCTGAAGCCCCGCATGTATAGAATACAGAGAATACCAGCCCTCTAGCAGATGCATCAGGATGATGTTTCAAAATGTGAAGAGCACATTTCTGCAAGCAAATCACATCGCTGCATGCCTCAGTCCACCAGGGACCAGGACATGCTACAGTAAACTTGAAGTGCATGGTATTGAACATACTGCAGCAGCAAGGATAACGTTCAGAAGACACTTTACCTGGTCATCACATCTGCGTACAGGTCATGAGGGAGGAGTAAAGCCTCCAGTCGGCCTTGGAAAGCTGCCAATTGGATTTGCACTTAGGTGGGATAGGAGTCGGTGAATGGATAGCACATAGAATGTTATCACTTGAGTATGTGTCAGAGGGAATGGGCCATTCAAGACGATGGATGAGCTGGACAGTGCAGAACGAGAGGTCCAAATGGTAATAAATGTGCATGGAATCTGAAAGGAACGTGGGTGCTCCAATGGTAAGAGAGATGATTCAGAAGGTCAGTTAATAGGGAAGCTCTTGGACAGGTTCTCCATGAGCCCCACAGCAGATGGTGGGCATTAAAGTCGCCATGCAGCAAAAAAGAGTAAGGGAGCTGAACAATGAGCTAGAGCAAGTCCAACTTGGTAACAGCAAATGATGGTGGGGTGTTGATGTTACAAAGAGAAAAGGTGAAATGAGGAAGGAAAATGCAGACTGCAACAGCTATCAGTGGAATGTTTAATGAGATGGATCACCAGCATGGTCTCCCTGCGAGGTGGAATGGTGTCCTTGGGGGAAAGGTTATAGAGGACTTGAAGGAATTTTTTTTTTCTTGGAAGCAGAAAACAAGCGGACACTGAAATTCCAAGGGCAGCTGTAATTCCTCCTTGTTGGATCTAATGCCAGGAATGTTTCATTGGAGAAGAGTTATAATGGGGATTGGGGATGAGGGAACAAATGAAGGTTAGTCACCCTGATGCCTGCTGGGTGCCAGCCTTCAAAACTTCACTGCTACAGAGGGCAGAGGCTGGAGAATACTGTTCCATGAGATCTACGAACATACTAGCATTCTCCCTTGGTCAGCCAGTGAATTCCATGGCAGAAAATCGGTAGGCAGTGGGCACCAGCAAAATGGAGGTCAGCTGGGTGAGGGTGTATGTGCCAAAAGCACTGAAGGGGATCTCCAAGTCAGGAAAGGAGAAAACCGTTTGTTTTTTGTTTCATTTCTTAGAGCTTTCTAGTTGGAAGATGAAGACCATGTTTTTGGCTGTAGAAAGTCTTTGCACAAGTATTGCTTTTGATGTTTCAGCCTGACAGTTGTGCAGCAGGTGATTTCGCCACCAGGGCAAAGATCTGATGGCTTGTTGCGCAGCTGTAGGAGGAGTTGGGATGCTACTGTGGATTGAGTGATTTCACTACTGCAATACTGAACTTGAGGTTGCAAGTCTCGGTGGGCATAGTCTCCATTATGCATGGCATAGCAAAAACGGTACTGTAAATGCCAGATGGTAAAATGCACGGATTTAGACTAGCTAACAACTTCAAGTAACAGGGTGGGGTTTTATGTCTTTGACTCGGATCTCCTGGATGGGAACAGGATAAATCTTGAGGAGTGATGCTGTACGCAGTTGTTGGGCTTGAAAATCGCAATACATCTTCAGAAGCAAAGTTGCATTACATAAATGAGAAAAGAATTTCACAGGGCCTGCAACTGCAACAACACCTTTCGGAATAATGCACGCATAAAACGTAGCAAAGGACTGACCACCTCTGGTACGTGATACCATGAGGAACTTACGTGCAGCTGAGAGGGACTTCAAATCTTTAGCCTCATTCTGTTTATGTTTAGTAGACACACTAAGATGGTGATATTGAGTCACTGAAAAAAAAATCCCCCATTATTGCCAACATCTCCAATGGCATGTTCCCTCCACCCTAAGTGACTGTTCACACCTCAGGCCACACCTCCCGAACTCCAGGCAGAGGGACCAATAGGCATTTGGGAAGGTAACAGCTTAGGCAGTCACCCCTCTCTGTGCCTGGCCTGTATCAGAGGGTATGTGCAAACCGTACCTGTTGACCTGGAGCTGGGAATTGCGCATTACCTTGTGAACTATGCAATACCTTGTCACCTGTAATGTGTGTAATGAATGGGCAAGCCTTCAGGAACACACTGGGATGAAGGAGAAACAAAGAGAATGAGGATTCAAAGGTTAAGTCTTCACAACCTTACTGAAACTGGCACCAGCTAATTATGTTTCTTCTTGATGGTGGCCCATAAACTGTCACCACTACAAGCTTGTGTGTTTCCTGAGCACCACTGTGGCACAGCATTGAAAGAGCTGTTCAACACTATATTCATTAACCTAGAAGGCTGGGAATCAGCTCAAATTTTTGGGTATATAGCCACTCACTCTTTCTTCTTTCTTCTTCTACGTCAGTATGACATTAGCTTGTGCCCATCAAGATGAATCTGTTGAATTTCATGTGATGTTCTGCATTAAGCACAATACAGCTGCTGATATACCACCTGAACTTTTATTTTCCTGTATGGATATTAGACATTTGCTCTATTTCTCTACCAACAGTCACATAATGGTTGTTGCAGAGAATAGCATAACTGACCATACTATCTTGTAATGATGTTGCTTATTGGTAATACTGAATAATTACAGTAGTGCATTTTATATCTTAAGTACTTTCACAAGTAATAATAATTTTTATTTCTCACAAAGTTCTGCAGTGAATTATGAAAACTTACCTTGCACTATCAGATGGGTATCTTGTTGAGGTTTCCACCTGAAATATTTGAAGAAATTACCAGTGATTTACAACAGATAAGACAGTAAACAGATTTCTATTAATGCCCAACATGTGATTGGTCCACAAAATGCTGTAAGTGAGGCTTCAAAATATCATTAAAGAGGACATAATAAACTGTTGCAGTTAATGATAGTAAGAATTCACTCTCCATTTTCTCACTTTGTTTTCAGTACTGTAAATAACTACACAAGCCAATAATTCAGCTGTGGCCATACTTCTTATTAGACACTTCACAAAGAAAAGTGACTACAAGCATCTTTAATCTGTCATGCTTTTACACCTTGTGTACGATTTTCATTCACTTTTGTTTATTATGAAAACTGCCACCCACTGACAATGAATCGACCATCATAAGTGAAACATTTAGGTCTCTGTCCTCTGGGCAGCCCATACCAACTTGTAGAGGTGAGGAGTGACTTCTAAACCCAACAGCAAGTTACAAAAATGGCTCTGAGCACTATGGAACTTAACTTCTGAGGTCATCAGTCCCCTAGAACTTAGAACTACTTAAACCTAACTAACCTAAAGACATCACACACATCCATGCCTGAGGCAGGATTCAAACCTGCATGTTCTAAAGATTGGGAGTTAGCAGTGTAGTACATCTGGAGACTAAGGCATATCGCAACCACAAACAAATGTGCACAGTCAATGGCAAGAATAGGAAATAACAGTAATCAAAAAGCCAAGGTCCAGTCATCCTTGAAGAAGAGCAAGGAGGGTGGACAGAATGATTTGTAAGCAATCAGCTGCTGCTCCAAGAGAAGCTTCTCAACAAAACAGGGATCATCTGAAGCAACATAAGGGACTGAGCTGACACATGTCTAGTCACTTAGTAACAGGTGATTTACATGATAAATGAAATAAACCCACTCATAAATTCAAAAAATTAGAACTGGATAGAGTTCCCAAGGAAACCCCGAACTTGGAGTGCCAAAGACAAGTCTAAGGTTTTATGGAGTGACAAAAGTTAATTTAACGTATTTATTTTCTGATGGTGTCCAGTATACAGGGTGAGTCACTAACTATTGCCACCAAGAATAATTCTGAAATTATGTAAGAGTTGAGAAGTTTGTGGGACAAAAGTTGCAGGATAGAATGGGGGCCATAATATGACTTGGGTTTTATGTTGCTTCAGAGATATAAAGGTCAACTTTCTTTTTTTAAATGTGTTGCTATGGTTTGATATATATTTTCTTATAGCGGCTACGGAGACAATTTCAATTGTGTGTAACAGTAAGGTCTCTGAAGGTCAACAAAGCGTCACAAAGGTGGCATGAACATCCACTTACAGGTGTTCAAAGTGATGGTCATTGGTATGAATGTAGTGCTGCAATGATCTTATCATGGACTGAGTGGTATTCCCTATCACATTGACACGTGTCGAAGAACATGCTCTAACAATTCTCTCTCATATATTTTCAGGTGTAGCTAGAATGTCTTTATGAACAATCTCCTTCGCAAATACCCAGGGATCAATGTTGGGGCCATTCCTGTTCCTTATTTATATAAATGATATGCCCTGTAGTATTATGGGTAGTTAAAATATTTATGTTTGCTTATGACACTAGGTTGGTAGTAAAGGATGTTGGGTGCAACATTGGCTCAGTTTCAAATAGTGCAGTACATGACCTCAGTTCATGGCCTTTAGAAAATAAACTAATGCTAAATCACAATAAGACTCAGTTTTTATGGTTTCTAACATACAATTCAACAAAACTTGACATTTTGATTTCACAGAATGGGTCTATGATTAGTGAAACTGAACAGTTCAAATTTCTAGGTGTTCAGATAGATAGTAAGCTGTATTGCAAAGCCAACATTCATGATCTTGTTCAAAGACTTAATACTGCCATTTTTACTATTCGAACGGTATCAGAAGTGAGTGATCGTTCGACATGAAGATTAGTGTACTTTGCTTATTTTCATTCACTTATGTTGTATGGTATTATATTCTGGGGTAACTGTTCCCATTCTAAAAGGTTATTTTTGGCTCAGAAACGGGCGGTTCGGGTAACAAATGGTGTGAGTCAAGCGCCTCTTGTCCACTTCTGTTCATGAGTCTGGGTATTTTGACATTGGCCTCTCAATATACAGGGTGGTCCATTGATAGTGACCGGACAAAATATCTCACGAAATAAGCGTCCAACAAAAAAACTACACCGAACGAAATTCGTCTAGCTTTAAGGGGGAAACAGATGGCGCTATGGTTGGGCTGCTACATGGCGCTACGTTTTTTAAAATAGGAACCCCCATTTTTATTACATATTCGTGTAGTACGTAAAGAAATATGAATGTTTTAGTTGGACCACTTATTTCGCTTTGTGACAGATGACGCTGCAATAGTCACAAACGTGTATATACGTGGTATCACGTATCATTCTGCCAGTGCATACGGTATTTGTTTCGTGATACATTACCCGTATTAAAATGGACCGTTTACCAATTGCGGAAAAGGTCGATATTGTGTTGATGTATGGCTATTGTGATCAAAATGCCCAAGGGGCGTGTGCTATGTATGCTGCTCCGTATCCTGGACGACATCATCCAAGTGTCCGGACCGTTCGTCGGATAGTTACGTTATTTAAGGAAACAGGAAGTGTTCAGCCACATGTGAAACGGCAACCATGACCTGCAACAAATGATGATGCCCACGTAGGTGTTTTAGCTGTTGTAGCGGCTAATCTGCACAGCAGTAGCAGACAAATTGCCCGAGAATCGGGAATCTCAAAAACGTCGGTGTTGAGAATGCTACATCAACATCGATTGCACCTGTACCATATTTCTATGGACCAGGAATTGCATGGCAATGACTTTGAACGTCATGTACTGTTCTGCCACTGGGCACAAGAGAAATTACAGGACGAAGACAGATTTTTTGCACGCGTTCTATTTAGCGACGAAGCATCATTCACCAACAGCAGTAACGTAAACCGGAATAATATGCACTATTGGGCAACGGTAAATCCACGATGGCTGCTCCAAGTGGAACATCAGCGACCTTGCCGGGTTAATGCATGGTGTGGCACTATGGGAGGAAGGATAATTGGCCCCCATTTTATCGATGGTGCAATGTATGCTGATTTCCTACATTATGTTCTACCGATGTTACACAAAATGTTTCACTGCATGACAGAATGGCAATGTACTTCCAACATTATGGATGTCCGGCTCATAGCTCGCGTGCAGTTGAAGCGGTATTGAATAGCATATTTCGTGACGGGTGGATTGGTTGTCGAAACCATACCAAGGCCCGCACGTTCACCAGATCCGACGTCCCCAGATTTCTTTCTGTGGGAAAAGTTGGATATTTGCTATCGTGAGCCACCGACAACGCCTGACAACATGCGTCAGCGCACCGTCGATGCATGTGCAAACATTACGGAAGGCGAACTACTCGCTGTTGAGAGGAATGTCTTTACACGTATTGCCAAATGCATTGAGGTTGATGGACATCATTTTGAGCAATTATTAATGTGGTATTTACAGGTAATCACACTGAAATAGCATGCGTTCTCAGAAATGGTAAGTTCACAAAATGTTCAAACAGTCGAGTGTTCTGTATTTTAATTTTAAAAAACCTACCATTACCAATGCTTGTCTATTAATTGTGAGCTATCGGTCTATTACAGCGCCATCTATCACAAAGCGAAAAAAGTGGTCCAACTAAAACATTCATATTTCTTTACAATCCTACACGAATATGTTATAAAAAATTGGGGTTCATATTTTAAAAAACGCAGTTGATATCCATTTGATCTACTGCAGTGCCGTCTATCGGGCCAACAATAGCGCCATCTGGTTTCCCCTCCAAGCTAGACTAGTTTCATTCTTTGTAGTTTTTTCGTTTGAAGCCTATTACGTGAAATATTTGGCCCGGCTACGATCAATGGACCACCCTGTATATATTCCTTATTGTCGTTTCTTGTTACCAATATTAGTTAATTCACAAGAATAAGCAGCTTTCACTAGGTTAATACTCACCAGAAATCAAACCTGAATTTGGATTGGACTTTCTTAACCCTTGGGCCAATAGCTCTGCAGTATACTGCTGCATCTGTTTTCAATAAGGTACCACCCGAATTCAAAACTGTTTAGCAGTAATCCACGCGCTTTCAAATCGAAACTGGAGTTCTGGGTCACTCTTCGTATTGTCAAGGAGTTTCTTGAAAAATTAAGCTGATTCTTATAGTATTGGTGATAACGTTTACTTACACATATGGACCGACATTTTCAGGTTCATGAATATTTATTTTTATCTCTTATTACTGTTATGTTGTTATTTCATGTACTGACACGTTCCATGACCTTTGAGATTTGCTCCTCAATTTGGTCCTGTGGAACTTCATGTGTAAATAAAATAATAATAATAATAATAATCCCCATGGAGGCCCAGGAAAAGAATAGGCCTCCGGTATGTTCTGCCAGTCGTAAAAGGCGACGAAAAGAACAAACCACTAATAGGGCTAACCCCCTTTTAGTGTGATTAGTTGGTTCAGGACAGAACTAATGAAGCCTTGGACAAGCGTCGTCATGGTCGGGGACGACGCTTGAACCCTATGCCCGCCCACAATGGTAACGATGACACTGCTAGCCAACTGGAAAATGATTTAAATCCAAATAGAGATGTTTCGCAGGATATGCTTCCTGCAACCACCCTAGAAGGAAAACAAAGACAGAGGACGAGATGGTCAGATGAAGTTAATCGACACCTCATGTTCTGTTATTACCAAGCAACAAACCTAGGAACCAACACAACTGGATACAGATCACAAGAATACACAACATTTATTACCAGATACCCAGAATTAAAATTTTTAACAGAACAACGACTAGCTGATCAGATCCGTGTAATAATCAAAAATAACAGGATACCCCAGTCAGAATTAAAAAACATCAAACAACAAGTACAACAAATACTGAAACAAAATATTGTGCAATCAGAAGAAGAAGAAAATACAGTAATGGACTCAAACATCCCAAAGCAAACAAACAAAGAACAACATGCACCAATTAAACAATCAGAGGAAAACGAAATCTTAAGACAGCCACCAGAACAAGCACAAATAGAACACGAAGTGACACAGATGTTAGATATAGAAGAAAAATTTCAGCTAACATATATAGAATACAAAGACACAAATACAGACATTAGACCATTCTTGCATAGACCACCAAATAACCCACAAGTCGAAACAACAATAAAAAGTACCAACACAATCATACACAACAAAATAAATGAAAACACAACTATGGAAGAGTTACAACTACTGGTTTATATAGGAGCATTCACTACACTAAATATACACACTAGGCAGAGATCAGAACCAACCAACACAGAAGAAACCCACAAAACCAGCATGGCAACACAGGTTACAGATCAAAATAGAAAAACTGAGAAAAGCCATCGGACAGCTAACACAATTTATAAGAAATGAAATCTCGGAAAAAAAAAACAAAAGGGTTAGGTAAAATCTCACAACAAGAAGCGATAGAGCAATTAGACGAAAAGAAGCAGAAATTACAAGCATTCGCCAAACAACTCAGAAGATACAAAAAAAGTGAAAATGGAAGGAAACAAAACCAAACATTCAACATAAACCAAAAGAAATTTTACCAGACAATAGATAACACACACATTAAAATAGACAATCCACCAAACATAACAGAGATGGAACACTTCTGGAGCAACATATGGTCAAACCCGGTACAACATAACAGGCATGCACAGTGGATACAAGCAGAAACAGACACATACAAGATGATACCACAAATGCCTGAAGTGATAATTTTGCAACATGAAGTCACCCAAGCAATTAATTCTACTCACAATTGGAAAGCCCCTGGAAATGATAAAATAGCAAATTTCTGGTTAAAGAAGTTCACCTTAACACATTCACATCTAACTAAATTATTTAACAGTTACATTGCAGACCCATACACATTCCCTGATACACTTACACAAGGAATAACTTATCTGAAACCTAAAGATCAAGCAGACACAGCAAACCCAGCTAAATATCGCCCCATAACATGTCTACCAACAATATACAAAATATTAACTTCCGTCATTAAACAGAAATTAATGACACATACAACACAAAACAAAATTATAAATGAAGAACAACAAGGCTGTTGCAAAGGAGCACGAGGATGTATAGAGCAACTGATAATAGATGCAGAGGTGACATATCAAGCTAAAACTAAACGAAGGTCGCTACACTACGCATACATTGATTACCAAAAAGCTTTTGATAGTGTACCCCACTCATGGTTACTACAAATATTGGAAATATACAAAGTAGATCCTAAATTGATACAGTTCCTAAACATAGCAACGAAAAATTGGAAAACCATACTTAATATCCAAACAAATTCAAATAATATCACATCACAGCCAATACAGATTAAGCGCGGAATATACCAAGGAGACTCATTAAGTCCTTTCTGGTTCTGCCTTGCTCTGAACCCACTATCCAACATGCTAAATAATACAAATTATGGACACAATATCACTGGAACATACCCACACAACATCACACATTTGCTATAAATGGATGATCTAAAACTACTGGCAGCAACAAATCAACAACTCAACCAATTACTAAAGATAACAGAAGTATTCAGCAATGATATAAGTATGGCTTTTGGAACAGACAAATGTAAGAAAAATAGAATAGTCAAGGTAAAACACACTAAACAAGAAGATTACATATTGGATAACCACAGCGACTGCATAGAAGCGATGGAAAAAACAGATGCCTATAAATATCTAGGATACAGGCAAAAAATAGGAATAGATAATATAAATATTAAAGAAGAACTAAAAGAAAAATATAGACAAAGACTAACAAAAATACTGAAAACAGAATTGACAGCAAGAAACAAGACAAAAGCTATAAATACTTATGCTATACTCATTTGGAGTAGTGAAATGGAGTAACACAGACCTAGAAGCACTCAATACACTTACACGATCACAATGCCACAAATATAGAATACATCACATACATTCAGCAACAGAAAGATTCACATTAAGCAGAAAGGAAGGAGAAAGGGGATTTATCGACATAAAGAACCTACATTATGGACAGGTAGACAATTTAAGAAAATTCTTTCTAGAACGAGCAGAAACTAGCAAAATACACAAAGCAGTCACTCATATAAATACATCGGCTACACCACTGCAATTTCATAACCACTTCTACAACCCTTTAGATCACATAACATCAACAGATGCGAAGAAAGTAAATTGGAAAAAGAAAACACTTCATGGCAGGTACCCATATCATCTAACACAGCCACACATCGATCAAGACGCATCCAACACATGGCTAAGAAAAGGCAATATATACAGTGAGACAGAAGGATTCATGATTGCAATACAGGATCAAACAATAAACACCAGGTATTACAGCAAGCATATTATTAAAGATCCCAATACCACAACAGATAAATGCAGACTTTGCAAGCAACAAATAGAAACAGTAGATCACATCACAAGCGGATGTACAATACTAGCAAATACAGAATACCCCAGAAGACATGACAATGTAGCAAATATAATACATCAGCAGCTTGCCTTACAACATAAACTTTTAAAACAACACATTCCTACATACAAGTATGCACCACAAAATGTACTGGAGAATGATGAATACAAATTATACTTGAACAGAACCATTATAACAGATAAAACAACACCACATAAACCTGACATCATACTCACCAATAAAAAGAAGAAATTAACACAACTAATCAAAATATCCATACCCAATACAACAAATATACAAAAGAAAACAGGAGAAAAAATTGAAAAATACATCCAACTGGCTGAGGAAGTCAAAGACATGTGGCATCAGGATAAAGTTGACATCATACCAATTATACTATCAACTACAGGAGTCATACCACACAATATCCACCAGTACATCAATGCAATACAGCTACATCCAAACATATATATACAACTACAGAAATCCGTAATTATTGATACATGTTCAATTACCCGAAAGTTCCTAAATGCAATATAACATATACCGTACAGTTAAAAGGAAGTGACGCTTGATCAAGGTCCGCGTCACTCCATTTTTAACCGGACTTAACGTCTGAGAAAGTGAAGGAAATAATAGTAATAATAATAATAACAAAAACAATAACAATCCACAGGTGTCAAGCGGTGACGACACATCACCTCTGTGTCAAGTCCTACGATTTGGGAATTTTCTCTGCAACTCATTTCTAACCATCAGCGAAAAATGTGCCGGACACCCATCATGTTAATACCACATTCTGCTCCTTGTTCCTACAGGTTTTTAGTCCAATAACAGACCTACTGTTTCTTGCAGGAATGTGGTGTACTTCCTACTATTAAGACTGCCTTCTATGACATAGGGGCCTATAATTCTGTCCTCCAGAATCCCACACTACACCATCACTGACCTAGTGTGCACCTTGGAGCAACCAACATGGATTTTCAGTTGCACAGTAATGAATGTTATGCAATTTAACGTTTCCATGGTCCATGAATGTAGTCTTGTCAGTAAATAAAATTAAATTAATAAATGTGTCATCCCTCTGAATCTGAAGTTGAGCCACCAGCAGAATTTAATGCGATGCATACAATCCATACAAGTTAATTCTTGGTGGAGATTGATATGGTAAGGGTGGTATTTATGGTGATGCAGAACATGAACAACACTACTCTGGCTCATGCCAGATTCTCTTGTGATTTGATGCAAAGTAGCACAAGGATCTTTAACCACAGTGCAACAGTACCAGCTCTCACTGAATTTCATTGGCATTCTCCGTAAATGAGAAGCTTATCAACCTGTTCTTCAAAGGAATACATCATTCACATTCACTTGATTCAACGATTGTAGTCTTACTGTTCCTATTAGTGTTCTATTGCAAAACCATCAAATAGTGTTTACACGTCAATGGCACGTTAGATGGATACGCCCTATTTGGCGAATATTTACTATTTGCATAAGATATGAGAGAGAATTATAAGAGCATGTGCTTCGGTAAGTGCTGATGTGATAAGGAATACCAGTCAATCCATGACAAGAAGATTGCAGCACTGCATTGATACCAATGATCATCACTTCGAACACCTTCTGTAAATGGACGTTCATGCCACCTTTTGCTCTTCGTTGACATTCAAAGACCTTATTGTTGCACATCATTGGATTCATCTCGATAGCCGCTATCAGAAAGTAAGTACCAAACTATAGCATCCCATTAAAAAAACAAAGTTGACCTTCATATCTCTGATGTGACCCCACCTAGCAACTAAATACCAACGTCATATTATGGCCCCCGTTGTACCATGCAACATTTGTCCCACAAACTTTTCAGCTACTCTCATACTTTTGGAGTTATTCTAGGTGGCAATAGTTACTCACCCTGTATGCATAACAATAAAGCTAAAGGGAAAAAACGAGGATCACGTGTAGATCATTAGGCATGGTGGTTGAATTGTCATGTTGTGGGGATGTTTCCTGTACAGTCACATTTTAAAAAAGAATATGATTCCATGTAGGAGACACAACATGTCACATAATTGGCTATTTCAGCAGATCATGATTCGAAACACATCTCCACCTATTTTCTAAAAAATTCTTTCCAGGCCAAAAACAAACTTTTTAAGTGCCCAAGCCGGTGCCTGGATCTAAATTCAACTGGCGCCTCCGATATGAGCTGAATTGATGTGTTCATGGTAGAAGCTACTAAAACAAGGTTCAATTTATTATCTTACTGGATCCATGGTCTGAACTCTGAATTAACGTGTTACAAAAGCTTGTGGATTCACTGCCAAATTGAAGTGCAGCTGTAATCAAAGCCCATGGGTATGCAACAAATACTGATTTGTTCTTCAGATCTCAAAATAGTATTATTTTTACACACTTAGACCTACAAATTACTTTTGATTCAGAAGAATTACTTCTCTCTTGATGCAACATAACCTTGTCTAAACTACATGTAGACTTTTACTAAATAGATTACAATTTCATGTTTTTCAATTACCCAATGGCAGTTTTTTCCATTACACAGTTATGTCTATGTAGTTGTAATTAATGCTTTCTATAAAACATTTTTGGGTGCTACTGTAATAGGACTGTGTTTACACGCATGGTGAGATGAAAGGAGCATATAGTAAACAACAGTGGCACTATACACAATCTGATGACCCTCTGGACAGCAGCAACAATCCTTAAGTGCATTGTTTGATGTCAGCTCATCACATCAAATCAAACTCCTTTCAAAGAAAACAACTACCATATTTTACTGACTGTAAGGTGAATCTTAATTTTCAAGCAATTTTTAAGAAAATTAAATTTTTATCATTTTTTTATTATGTTGCAAAGTCAGCCTTTAAAAATCACTGAAATTCATTATCAGACCTTTCCTCTTTCCTCAGCATCACTGTTCTCTTTATTTACAAGATGGTCTTCACTACCATTAAGAGCATTATTTCTTGAAAGATTTAACAATATTTTCCCTCACCCAAGATGACAACTGCTTTATTGACTGACACACTTGTTTCTTTGTAGATCGTTTTAGAACTCCATTTGTCATGAACTCATGTTGGGCTTAATCCATCATGCATTTGGTCCATTCCCCTTCCATAGACTTTAAATACACGTAAGTGCTACAGAAAACTGGTATAAGCATGCATATTCAAAGACTGACATGTAATGCATGCATAATGACATGCAGAATATGACAATGGTCGGCAATGATCATATAAGACAACATATGTCTGGCACAGCTGTTGTATCAGTTACTATAGATCTAATCTAATCTAATCTCTAATCTACTGCTGCAACAATGGCAGGCAATTGAGATGTAACCGAGTCCGAATGTGATGTTATAGCCAGAGCATGAGTGATGGGACACAGCATTTCTGAGTGTAAAGATGGAATCTGTTAAAATATAAAATTTCTGAAATCGCTGTCGCCAGAAAAAGATACTACATGAACGAAACTAAGAAAAAATGAAGACAATCATTCAGTGTGATGGGAGTGCAACCCTTGTGCAAATTGCTGCATGTTTCAATACTGGGCCATCAGAAAGTATCAGCATGCAAACCATTGAAAAAAACATCACTGAAATGGGCTTTTGGAGCCAAAGGCTCACCCGTGCACCCTTGATGACTGCACGACACAAAGCATTACGCCTCACTTTGGCCTGTCAATAGTGACATTGTACTGTTGATGACTGGAAACATGTTGCCTGGTCACATGGGTATCATTCCAAATTTTATTGAGCAGATGGATGTGTACAGGTACGGAAACAGCCTCATGAATCTCTGGACCCTGCCTGTCAGCAGGGAACTGTTCAAGGTGGTGGAGGCTCTGTAATGGAGTGGGGCCAGTGCTGGAGTGATACAGGACATCTGATACATTTGGATATGACTGACAGGTGACACATACGTTAGTATCATGTCTGATCACCTGCATCCATTCACGTCCATTGTGCAATCTGACAGACTTGGGCAATTCCAGCAGTAGAATGTGACACCCCACACCTCCAGAATTGCTACAGAGTGGCTCCATGAACACTCTTCTGAGAAACACTTCTGCTGGCCACCAGATTCCCCTGGCATTAACATTACTGAGCATGACTGGGATGTCTCGCGACATTCTCCTCAGAAAAGATATACAATCCCTCATACTCTTTCTGATTTGTGGTCAGCACTGCAAGATTCTTGGTGTCAATTCTCCCCCAGCACTACTTCAGACATTAGCCGAGTCCATGCCACAATGTCTTGCAGCACTTCTGCATGCTCACTGGGGCCTGTAATGATTATTTACGTGACCATTACGGCACTCCAACCCCAGTTCCCGATAGCAGTAATATCGTACTACTTTTCTGCGAAGTGACAGACTTTTAGTGACAATATTCACATTTGGTTTTATTAATGTAAAGGTACTCTGATGTATCGATATATTACAATGATATGGTTCTTGTGTGTATTCATTTCTGTGAGACTGTCATAATCTTTGACTTAGTTGTAACTGTTCCGGTGTGAATGCGCACAGAGCAATCTTTGTTTCACTTTGCAGAAGTTGTTATTTCGCTTTGTATAAGAACATTCAAGTCTTGTGTTTGGTTAAATTGGAAATTAAATAAATGAAGATTGATACAAAACTGTTTTCTTGATGATGTGACAATTAAGAAGAAATATATGTGAATTTACATTTAGTTTAATAAAAATGTGGATCGTGAACACCAAGCCAAAAATTATTTCTGTCATACCGTTGTTCTGATCTGGGATTGTTTGATCATTAACAATTTCCTGAAAAACGCATTTGTTATGTCTTCAAATATTGCTAAAATACAGATCTGGACCTTCTAGCAGTCAAAGTGGAGTCACCCTAGAATCAACAAGATGAGCCATAACTTCGACAAAATCTACATAGGAATCCATTCAAGGTAAGTGCCAAAATTAATGACTTTTTTACAGTGACTTCATTATTTCCATTCTGACAATACCATCCACAGTCAAATTTGTTGTTGCCCGATAAAGCGAACATATGCTGTGGGAACAACATTATTGATCCGATTTCTAACCTACTTTGCAAGTGGTGGTATTGTTAAGAGGCCCTACCTGATATACCAGCTTCTACGGCTCTTCAGTGCAGTGTATTTGTCAAGACTTCAAGAAGTTGCAATTGTGAAGTAAGTCATCCTGCAATAACAGCAAGCTCTGTATTTAACTGCTTCAATTTCTCTTTCACAAAATATTACAAATGACTACTAATGTGATATAGCACAAGAAGAGAATTCTTCTTCGACGAAGTGACTTTCCTTTGCTTCAACATTGTTAATCCACAATTTCATATTGGCCTCCTCCATCCAAGCCTTGTCATGTACATGAACAACACCTGGAAGTATTCAGAAGGTTTTGACACTGTTTAGCACTTGAAGATGATCACTGGATGAAGTTTAGTACAATCAACACAACATCAAAAAACAACAGTTTAGTGCATTTTTTTATGTTCACTTGTTTTTATAGTTACCATTTTAGCACCTTTCTTGGCAACAATTTTGTTACTTGGTTACTGGTGAAAACTGGATCTCATTGGGATATCGAGACTCTCACACTAAAATAGTGAGTGAGGAAAATATAGGAATGGCTGGGGAAATGCCAGCCTATTATATAACAATTCCCAACTGCTTCAACAAGCCTTACAATACAATAACTGGAAGCAGGGAGCAGTGGGAAAAACAATTTGTCACCATATGGGGGACACTGCCTGGTTCACTGAAAAGTCGAAATCAGACCAAGGTGTTTGAGGCCAGGGTGTACGTGGTTCAGCCAAGACTGGAGGCCATCATCCCTCTATAAAAACTGGTCTCTGTATTTCGAGCTGAAATTACTACAATCAGGGTGTGTCTGGAGGAGATTATACATAGCATCTACATCTATTTAGACAACCAGGCAGCCCGGAAATCATTGGCAGCTCCTGCACCAAGATCTAAGCATGTCACAGGGCTCTAGTGGAGCTAGGGGAAAGCAATAGGGTAAACCTAATGAGGGTCCCTGGCCACTCAGTGATTGGTGGCAACAAACAAGCCGGCAGATTGGCCAGGATGGGGGCAAAGACTCCATTCATTGGACTGGAACGTGTCCTGGCAATTACCAAGGCTTTGATCAAACTAGAACTACGGAACTGGCTTAGAAGACAGCACACAGAACACTGGACCAAGGTCTATACCAAAAACATGATAAGGTAATGTTGTCATAGCCGTGTTTTGAAATAAGATCTCTAATTCTGGGCTTCAATAGAAAAGAGATTAAACATATGGTAGGACTGATGACCAGCCATGGGAATTTCAAACAACACCTACATACAATGAGTATAATGGAAGAAGACCCTAAATGTAGCATCTGTGATGAGACAGAAGAAACTGCTGCACGGTATTGGTAATTTTCGGGGCAACTACAAGTGTAGAAATTGGGTCTAATAAAGAACTGGTAAAGGAACTCCTAGCACTATATAAGGGCACTGGTTGGTATTACTAGATATCCAGGGAGCAATACTGCAAAACAAACTGTTTCGGTGTAGGTCGTGCCAGATTAGACCAAAGCTGTTTTAGATTTCCTACAAAAATCAAATCAAATCGAATCGAATCAATCATCCTTAGTGAATTTGTGTTTAGGTATTTTTTTTTTGATGAATTAACTATTACGCAGTGTGACCAAGATGGGTCCAGTTCAATTGGTTGTAATTTGAACTTGGTATGTGCTACATAGTAACCTAAAGCGCCATGTAAATGAGCAGGAAATTATGATCTCACCTGATATGACACACTTGTTTGTATAGAAATATTTCCTTGTATTTGGTTATTTTAACAGTTACATATGATGGCAGTTTATCATGTTTTCACTGGTATTTAATGTAATATTTATCTTAGAATGTTTAGTAAGCTGCTAAAGTGACCAGCATGGGAAGGTGATTATTTCAAGTTGTTTAATTTTAACAAAAACTATGTACTTTCAATCATTGTTATTTTAATTTACTTTTGTAAGATGGTTTGAAGATGACTAGCATGGTATGGTTTCTTGAGGTTTTAAATAAGCAGTGCCTCATAGTCTTTGGTAATATATTTGTGTTTCTCACATAGTCTGGGATGGTGAACAGTTACTGTTAAGTCTGCGTAGGTTTTGACAGTAGTTGAACTGAAGTCTCTGGGCAGCCAACCAGTTGTGCCATTTCAGTTCTCTGAAATTGCATGGACGATATGATTTTAGCAAAACGTGAGGATTTTCACATTTTCTGATTACATTCAATTGATGTATCTTTTTGTGACTGAAGAACTTTCACTTTGTGCAAGTGATAGTTCTGTTTTGTGCTGAACTTTGATCAGTGACACAGCATCAAAGATGAACTTATATTACCCCATAGTTGTAACTTTGATTTTAGTTCTGGTTTCGAAGTAGCTTATGTAATTGGGGAATCTGTTAAATATCCCTAATTATTCACATAACTGAACTGCATTATCTTCAGTCTGAAGTATTCAACCTTGCTATGTAAATATATATAATTCAAAATAATGATTTTAAGTATGGCTATTTCTACTTTTGTGTCTTACATTGACAGTATACACCATTCAATTTAACTTTGCCACTGTTTATATTTCCTTATTATCACTGCATTTAAATTCAGTTTACACATCTTGTTTAAGTATACCTTAACTATTGCAATGTATGCCTAACTTCGTACTTTTAAATGGTGCTTGACTGACAAAATCTAGTCTAGACAGATGGTGCTTTTAACAGGGTAGATACTCAGTGGTGGATGTCCTTGACCCATGCATGGGACTGTAGAAGTACACTCCGACATCAGATCTGTTCACTAGCCTGAAACTCAATACATCATAGGACCAATTTCGTAACATTAACATTACGCATCGTGATTGTTATTCTCAGTAAGGAGTCCTAACAGTGTCAGCAGTTGGACTGAAATCACCATCAGGCACCCTACTGGCACACAAACTGAAGATAACACACACATGGCCAAAATATACAGTTTGCTCTTCCAAACCTATTTCATCATTGGATATTGCAATGGAGTTCCTTCTTTCAGTACCGGCAAGAACACCAAACTGACAGATTTTTGAGATGATCAATTTCTGTCAATTTTCTACTGTGTAGCCACTTAATAGAAAAAAAAACACACCTGGACAATATGAGGTGGCTGTACAATACTGCTCATATTACACTGAACTTGTTCCTTCTATAACACTAGCTTACCAAACACCTCAGAGGCCATGAAAGTTTCCTAGTGACTGGAAGAAGGCACCAATCAATCATATTCTGAGTTAGTGTCACTTGATAGATGAACATAATCATAGTAAAATGAAGCATGTGCATTAATAATGCTGTCTTGCACATTTCAGACTTTTATGAAAGTGACAAAAACTGTTAATAACAAAGTAATAGCAGATTTGTATTGTTTGCAGGGGCAGACTATTGAAAATGGTTGTGCTTTTTAAAATTGCACTAAAGACAGATTTTAGAAAATAAATAACTATTAAAACGAAAAAAAATTATAGCAACTGATTTATGGCATTACTGCAGATCACTCTGTATTTTGCTGTAATGATAAGGTTGCCTAGAATTCCAAAGTTTTAAATAGGAAAATTATAGCAAGATACAAACTAATATTTATTTTAAACTGATTAATTTGGTCCTAAAAAAGCTATAGAACATGAGTGTTATCAAGTTGAGACCCAAAGCTGGCACATTACACACAGATGGCACACTGAATGTTTTCATAAAATGCCTTTACTTTGATTCCATGTACTTCATCATGTACAATAGATCACTTTTTTTCTTGTTACAAGTTTCAGTACACCACTGTAGAGCAACCAAAAATCAAAAAACAACAGAATTTCTTTTAATTCATGTTCACAACCATGTTTCAAAATAAAATGTCTTTCACGTGGATGAAACAAGCATATGCCTCAAGGATTGTTACTGCATAACTTCAGACAGAGAACACCAGGAATTTTCTACGCAGGTGCTGTTTTGAGAACCAGCTCAACAGATCCTATGCCCTTCAATTCCTGCATCATCTCCTCAACGGTCAATTTTGAAGGTTCTACAGAGGCCTAAGATATGACATGTTTCCATTCTAAAGGAGCCATAACTTATGACACATTCTTTTCTCAATCACTGCAATGTTCCTGTCACGAGGTAGGAAACTGTGACTTCAACACAAAAACTTTTTGTGTGTTTCTCCACAGTACTTGCAGTTAACCAGATGGAAATAAAGTGCTCAAATTCTCCAGTTATTGTTCTGCCCAACATGGTGGTCAGACCATATAATTACTTTGTGTTCCATACCTTCTTCAAGCATCACAAATTTAATCCGACGGGAAACTATTTTGGCTGAACCACACCTTGCATCAGATCCAGCCCCTAAATTTACGGTGTTATTTAAGTACTGAAGTCATGAACCATGAAATTATATGATGGCAGCTATCTCTGGCAGAATACCATGGAATGTGTCAATGTATGACAAAGTAGAACCTGTTGTAGGTCAACATATGTTACATATATATTGTTGTTCCTTTGTAGCCATTTCCAATTTTTTTTTTTTTAGCAGTTTATATGCTCGGTCTGCTTTTGTGTGACAACTGACGTAAGTTCTATGTTGTGCATTTGTATCTCATCTGAATCTGCAAGCATAAAGAATCTATACATTCTGCAGAGTCTGAGATTGTGGTACAGACATTCTTTTGAAGATTTATTCCTACTTTGAGGAACTCAAATTGAATTCCTAATTCATATACCTCTCATCATTTGATAAGGCTTTGGCCTACACTATTTTCCTCAACCATCTTCAGGAGTGGTCACTCCTCTGTCCTGTTTATGTTGAAGAGAGAGTTTTCATTGCTGGGTGATGCAGAATATGTCAAGCAATGTTTTTTAACGGACTTTTTTTGAATGGACTTTATATTTGAAACTAGCTTGTTTCCATGATGTACTATCTGTCGTACCTTCCTTTCGTCTGGCTGGCACGCCTATTTATGTAGAGTTTATGAAGTAAATTGATTTCATTGTGCACCAAGGCATGGTAATCTATGTACAGCTTTACATTAATTTACATATTTCTGTTCTAGAATCCTCCTTTTGAACACAATTATGTATTGCGTAAAATACTGAATCATGCTGTCAATATTACTACCCAATATTCAACTGAATTATCGTACTCCAAATTCTCTTTTAATAATATAGCAGTGTGTATTCTACTTTTTCATCACTGATAAAGATAGAACTGTAGTAAGTTTTATCCACGTGACTTATTTTTACTGTAATATTGCCAGAAGATGCACATAAGATATGTTGTTAGAGCCATGTACTCTACAGGGATAATAAGTTGCTGTTCAGCACAGTTGTTATTCTATAGACATATGTCATTTTACAAAACCAATGAAACCAATCCAGCATTACTCCACTCACTTGTGTTGGTGACTGTTTTGCATGAACTACCTTTCCTATTGTGATTTATATTCTGATCCACCATCATGAAGTCTTCTCCTCTTAATATCCTGCCTGTTACCCAAGTTAATTTTCCTTTTTGTAGCACTATTTGCGCTTTTCAAACCACTTGCTGTAAGCATCACCTTGCTCCACTATGCATTTCCTGTAACACCTTGCAAGCAGACAATATGGTGGTCATCTCACACTGTGGTCACATTGTGTCCTCCAGTACCTTGTCTCCACTGGTTCTGCATCTGCCTCAGTGTTGTTGGAGCTTGCCTTGTGTGAGCCAAAACATGACAGAACAACCAATAATTCTGCCCCATGAACACACACAAATCCCGATATTCCAGCTTGTGGAACTGGAAAGGAATAGTGGCACTTGGTTACATGTTGCTACACTCCTGGAAATTGAAATAAGAACACCGTGAATTCATTGTCCCAGGAAGGGGAAACTTTATTGACACATTCCTGGGGTCAGATACATCACATGATCACACTGACAGAACCACAGGCACATAGACACAGGCTACAGAGCATGCACAATGTCGGCACTAGTACAGTGTATATCCACCTTTCGCAGCAATGCAGGCTGCTATTCTCCCATGGAGACGATCGTAGAGATGCTGGATGTAGTCCTGTGGAACGGCTTGCCATGCCATTTCCACCTGGCGCCTCAGTTGGACCAGCGTTCGTGCTGGACGTGCAGACCGCGTGAGACGACGCTTCATCCAGTCCCAAACATGCTCAATGGGGGACAGATCCGGAGATCTTACTGGCCAGGGTAGTTGACTTACACCTTCTAGAGCACATTAGGTGGCACGGGATACATGCGGACGTGCATTGTCCTGTTGGAACAGCAAGTTCCCTTGCCGGTCTAGGAATGGTAGAACGATGGGTTCGATGACGGTTTGGATGTACCGTGCACTATTCAGTGTCCCCCCGACGATCACCAGTGGTGTACGGCCAGTGTAGGAGATCGCTCCCCACACCATGATGCCGGGTGTTGGCCCTGTGTGCCTCGGTCGTATGCAGTCCTGATTGTGGCGCTCACCTGCACGGCGCCAAACACGCATACGACCATCATTGGCACCAAGGCAGAAGTGACTCTCATCGCTGAAGACGACACGTCTCCATTCGTCCCTCCATTCACGCCTGTCGTGACACCACTGGAGGCGGGCTGCACGATGTTGGGGCGTGAGCGGAAGACGGCCTAACGGTGTGCGGGACCGTAGCCAAGCTTCATGGAGACGGTTGCGAATGGTCCTTGCCGATACCCCAGGAGCAACAGTGTCCCTAATTTGCTGGGAAGTGGCGGTGCGGTCCCCTACGGCACTGCGTAGGATCCTACGGTCTTGGCGTGCATTCGTGCGTCGCTGCGGTCCGGTCCGAGGTCGACGGGCACGTGCACCTTCCGCCGACCACTGGCGACAACATCGATGTACTGTGGAGACCTCACGCCCCACGTGTTGAGCAATTCGGCGGTACGTCCACCCGGCCTCCCGCATGCCCACTATACGCCCTCGCTCAAAGTCCGTCAACTGCACATACGGTTCACGTCCACGCTGTCGCGGCATGCTACCAGTGTTAAAGACTGCAATGGAGCTCCGTATGCCACGGCAAACTGGCTGACACTGACGGCGGCGGTGCACAAATGCTGCGCAGCTAGCGCCATTCGACGGCCAACACCGCGGTTCCTGGTGTGTCCGCTGTGCCGTGCGTGTGATCATTGCTTGTATAGCCCTCTCGCAGTGTCCGGAGCAAGTATGGTGGGTCTGACACACCGGTGTCAATGTGTTCTTTTTTCCATTTCCAGGAGTGTATTTCATATGACATCTCTGCACCAAGTGCTGTGTAATACTGACCTGTCCTATCACACAAAAGACTGCTATATTGGGCCTATGGGCACACCACCTCTCTGCCATTTAAATCACGTATTATGTTACTACTGTTGTACAGTCCTTTTGTTGTGGCAAGGTGCAGATCACTGCTTCTGAATGTGTTACTTTTTAGAAGCAGTAGTGTATTACAGGGAGCACATGAAGTCTGGGAACACTTATTTATTTCAGAGGAACCAAACATTGTACAGATATCATACATATCTCATTTTGAAGAGAAATACCAAAATGTTTTTTTGATGTCTACTGCCACAGCGTAATTTGGTAATATGCTGATAATCAGTACTAGTTGCAAACACGGCAAGTTCAGTTGCAGAGCGAGCTTTCTGTGTGTTGGAGTTTGACAAAAACAAGTGCGCTACAGCTGTTAAACAGATCTTTAGAACCAAGTATGGTAACAAGCCGCCAACAAGGAACGCCATTTACCACTGACAACAAATTCGTTACAACAGGTTGCTTGTGCCCAGCAAAGAGAAGTGGACATGCCAGTGTGAGTGAAGTGAATGTGGAGCACGTACAAGAGACATGCTGGTATGGAAATGGCAAGAATTTGATTACCGTATTGATGTCTGCTGTGTTACTCATGGTTCGCATATCGAGTGTTTGTAAAAAAACTGTCAGTTTCTTTTCAAAATGCAATGGGTGTGATATCAGTACAATGTTTAGTTCTTGTGCAATAAATAACTGAAAGTGTTCCTGGACTTTATGTACACCCTGTATTTTAACAATATTACTGTATCCATATTCTGGAGCTACATGTACACACCTCAAGATGAAAATAAGTAACCTAGCAAACTTCAGACTTATGAAATTAAGTTACCTATTTTTGATCTACATTTTGATCACCCCAATTATGTTAGGAACGGTGCACCTCCTGCAAAATGTACTTCACTTTAACAGCACCAGCTGTAAATTCGAAAGAAACAAGGTGAGAGTTATACTACTACTGTAACATGACCTTCACTCATTTACACTTTGTGACTTGCAACATAAGAATATTTGAAGTAAAGAGATCTGTCTCCAGTTACAGATGAGACACCACACACTTTTAGACAGTGAACAAACATAAAAGCAGCACCAAAACAGTATTTCGCAAACACTTTATCAACTCAACAGTGTAGTGTTCTTGCTCACGCATGATGCTAGAGTGGGGTGGAGTAACCGTCAACTTATGCACGTTCATCTTTAAAAGCTGTATTTCAGTTGGTTATAACTGCAAAATATTAGAATTATGGAGCAAATTTCAGTGTCAGATCAACTGCAGCACTGACGTCTTGCAAGCATCATATTTTATGGAATCAAGTAATGCAGAATCCTGCATGGAGTGTAACAATATTATGAAGAGCAAAGTTGATTGACTGGTTGGTTTTGGGTATAAAGGGACCACACTACAGGGTCA